>NC_142519.1:28374103-28389103 GCF_964205215.1 Stylophora pistillata | reverse complement strand
AAAGAACGAATTTCTCACGATGCTCTAAAGATCATAATGCTCGAGAGGAACTGTCATGGCGGCTGTCACGAAGGACTTGTATTTCTCTATGAGTAACATGCTCTCCCTTCTTACATGTGACTCTGTAAATTTCTGTTTCGAGAGCAACAACGGAAATAAAAAACATTGCATTTCTATCCAAAACACATCAATACTTAGGTTATTTACCTGAAGAAAAGTCGTGACAAATAAAAGCCATGAATCCTCGACGTCTAATCTTTTACCACTCGATTCGGTAGAAGAAACACTCACCGAACTTGACAGAACTGACGATATCCAAGGTAATATGGTCAAAATAATGTGTTCTTTAAACCATAGAAGTTGAAAAGACGAAGAAATTTCTTGTGGTTCGTAAGCTCTTTCTACTCGTGCAAGACTAAACGCAAATGTAAATGTTAATTTTGAAAATTATTTGTAATTCAAATGACTTTTCCCACTTCAAGGGCGGATTCAAAATACAACTCTGAACCCTTCAGTCAGATATTTTTCTTTAAAAATTGAAGAAGGATATCAAGCTGAAGGCTGATTTTGAACTTAATGAAGTTCAATTGAGACATGCAAATATTGCTTAGATTTTAGAGGTATCAGCTCGAACTTAGATAAAATTTTAACTTAGAGACACTTCGCTTGAGGAGCATTTTCCAGTTATAAGGAAGTAATAGGACTCCTTGAGGTATCGATCTGTCTTCCTTGTTTCATTGGAAGGAGCTGTTTTAGTTTGCCACTTTCCCACTGGGTGAAGGGCACTTATATACTTTTATTATCGCCAGGACTCTGCAGTTGTTTAAAGAAACGCTTGGAAGAAAGCTGCTGCACCCTTCCTTTTCTCACTTAGTTCCCAGGGCCCTGTTCGTGTTCGATACTCGTTTCGAACGTATGTCGCTCAATACCCGGGATAAAAGAATAAAAAAATGCAGAAAATAGCTGTAGTAGTAATGGAAAACATCCCACCCGGTGAGGTCAGGGGTTGCATGTTAGAAACGCAGTTCTTGTCACGGAACGGAACAAAAATATGTGAGAGTGATTCTTTTTTTCTCTTTTCTTAGCTTCATTAGCTATGCGTGCGTTCCGTTACTCAAAGTATTTTGATAGAAACCATGGAGAACGATTGAAAATGCTCTTACAACTGGGTGTTCGTTTCTAATTTTTAACATTTCAGTTCACTGATGAACAAGCTACGGATTTAACTTTTTCTGTCCCAGATTGGTCTTTATAATCTTCCGTTCAAACATTGTTACGGAGTGGGCCCTCTGGAGTCAAGTTTCACTGTCTCTCTTTCTTTCTCTTTGCTTACTAGTTAATTAATTAATTATCTAAATCATTATTTCTGATGTGCCGGATGCGTACGAAACTAACTAAAGTATCTAGTATCCTTTGAAAAAGTACTGGTGGTCTGAAAAATGCGAAAGCAACCATTTCAGAGCATGCTCCTTTCGTTCACTTGTTCTTTGGACCGTTCCACAATCTTTCCCTCTTTGTTTCTGCTGCAGTCATTTTCCATATATTCCCGCAGACGCTGAAGCTCGAGGGGTGCTAGAAGGGTATAGGAGAACTTTTTTCATCAAAGGATAATTTTCGGGTTTTCTAGCTGGCGTCAAAAAATCTATTCTTTGGGATTTTTAGAAAACGTTGTCTTAAGGCTAAGTAGGAAAAACCCAAGCCTCCCTGAAGATTTTAGAGTAAACACTATATACCAGTGTTTACTCGAATAAACCTCCGGCTGCTTATTTTAAAGTAATTTGGTAATATCAACTAAGTTGAAATTGTAAATTGGCCACCGTGAAGAGTTAAAAAGCTGACGTTTCGACGAAGGGCTAATGCTCGAAACGTCAGCTTCAACGTCAACATAAAAACTCATTCTCAAGGATTGGTTGTAAAATTTGGAATAGCATCCCAGGAAACTTTAAGGAATCTTCCAAAAGATATTTTCAAAAAAAAGCTAACAACAATATTATTTCAAAATCTTCAAGTTCAAGATAGTTATGTTGACGTAGAACGAATAATCAATGATGTGTCAAAAGTTAAATCCTGTAAATAGTACTGTATAACTTATGTATTCTTCTATTTATTGTCATGTGTTTCTATTTCTGTATTTTTATCTCATACTGTCATTTCTGCTTTTAAATGAATGATTTAATATTTAATTTCTCTTTCTTGTATACGTATGATGCACGATCCTCGCAGTAGATAGCGCTATTTATGCAATAGCGAAAATCAGACCTGAAAAAAATCAGGCCTTTACGGGACTAGAACCACTGACCTCTGCGATACTAGTGCAGCGCTCTACCAATTGAGCTAACAAGCCAACTGGGAGCAGGCCGTTAAGTTGATTCGTAATAAACCCGTGAAAGTGATAAATGAGATACAATGAATATATGAAGTTCATATATTTTGAACTGCGGTATTAGATACGTATGATGCACGATCCTCGCAGTAGGTAGCGCTATTTAGGCAATAGCGAAAATCAGACCTGAAAAAAATCAGGCCTGTACGGCCTGTACTGTGTTTCTTGTATATTTATTGAATCATTTGTTGAACCGAAATCTATGTAAGATGTTTTAGCGTCCACACACTGCCCGCTGAGACTAGCTATGCTATTTGTGGGTAGTGGTTGATTATGCTAAGTTTAACGCCATTAGAATAAAGGAATAAAGGAATAAATAAAAAAAAGCTTTTTAACTTTTTACGGTGGCCAATTTACAATTTCAACTTAGTTGATATTACCAAATTACCTTGTTACCCCCGCCGACGCAGCACGAAAGTTTCTTTAGAAACTTACTCCCTTTATTCATCTGCTTATTTTAAACTTCGGCTGAAAGGAGGCGCGCTTATTGGAAGGAGAGCAGCGCGGCTCAATCTAGGCGGTGAGGGGGGGGGGGGGGGGGAGGGGGTGCTTGAAAATATTAACCTTTGTACTGATTCCGCTGCAGTTGAAGCTTAAAATTTTATAAATACAGTGGAAATAGAAACTTTTTTTCTTTGCATCCCCGCTATTTAAGAAAGTGAAGGAGGAGGGAGGTCGAGGGCTAGGGCGCTCGTTCAAGGGGGGCGCTTGTCTGAAATTATTTAAAATGACCTAGGAGGCTAGGGAGCTTGTTAGAGCGAGGAAATACAGACCAGTAGGTGGGTGCCTGCAATGGTCCGTAGGTCTCGAAACGCGGAAGGGAATGGCACACTCAACGGTGAATCACTACTTCAGTTTGAATTCCACGAGCAACTATGGCGACCGGCGACAAGGGAAAGCTCCAATCCCTCGAATTAACTTGATTGACCGCGCAGCTGGGATTTAGTCCTGGGACGGGTTAATATTTTACCCTTTTTGCTAAAGAGGAAGTTCAATTCAAGCGATAGGGAGTAAAAATACCTCCGTAAATCAACGATTTCAAGTCTGCATTTTCCTGAATAGCCGAAAAAGACCACGCGAAGAAATTGGAAGGAATAACCACATGTAAAGATTGAAAGATGACAATCCAGTTCTTCATCAGTGGTATGTAATTCTTTGGTTGAGGCCCATGTAAACAAAACAAATCGACCTCAGATTTGTGTTTCACATCTCTGGAAAACGTGGTTTGATCTTTCTGTGATTTTATTATATTAATCATGGCAAAAATATTTCGGCAGTACGGCACATTGTGATTCGAAGCCTTTAAACGTCGAACCTTCTTGAGTTCACGATTTTAATAATTGTGAGCTCTCACGCGAAAACGTACACTAACGGCTATCCGTTCGAACGGCAAAACGCACGGCTAGTGAACGGATGACAAACGGATGGCCAAGCCGATTGAAACGGCTAACATGAATGGCTGAACGGCCGAACAAAAATTTTGAACGGCTCAAAGTGAACAGCTGAACGGCTGTGGAAAATTTTTGAACGGCTCACGGCTCACGGTAAACGGCTGAGGAAACGTTTTGAACGGCTGACAGTGAACGGCTGAACGGCTGTAGAAAAATTTTGAACGGCTGACGGTGAACGGCCGAACGGCTGTGGCAAATGTTTGAACGGTTGAACGAGTAAAGATGATAATCATTTTAAATCAACGACCACATTACTTTGACAGAGAGCAAAGAAAACAAACATCATTCAATTTTCAGCTGAATATCGACTTTGTGGTTGCGTTTCCGACATTAACTCAGAACCTGTTTTTTAAAGTTCAAAATCAAACATTCCTGCGCACATTTCTCGTTAAATATCTGCCAGTAACAAAGATACAGAGAACTAAGGTTATTTTAGGTGGACGAAACCATCTCTTTGCGTCAATAAGAACGAACGGTGTTTACACTTGTCAAAGCATAACATTCGCCACAAGCGACATTTGCATAATTGATTTCAGTCGTAAACAATAACCTATTCAATGGTAAATTTCTCACGTCCTCATGCCGCGCGGCTTGTGTAACCTTATTGTTAGAAAAATTCCCAAACGAAACGAAACGAAACGAAATTGTACTATTTTGCGAAACGAAACGAAACGAAACGAAGTTTTGCGAAATGGCGTTTTTTCGCCTTTATTTAGCAAATATGTCCACTTCGTCCGAAACAAAATGTTTCCACTAATATTATAATCAATATTTCTAAGAGCCTGGTCACCTCTCATTTTATTGACCATAGTAGAATTCGTTTCGCAAAGTAGTAATTTTGACAGAATTACTATTTTGCGAAATGGCGTTTTTTCACCTTTATTCAGCAAATATGTCCTCTTCGTCCGAAACAAAATGTTTCCACCAATAAAATGATCAATGTTTCTAAGAGCCTAGTCACCTCTCATTTTATTGACCATAACAGAACTCGTTTCGCAAAGTAGTAATTTTGACAGAATTACTATTTTGCGAAATGGCGTTTTTTCGCTTTTATTTAGCATATATGTCCTCCTCGTCCGAAACAAAATGTGTCCACTAATAAAATGATCAATATTTCTAAGAGCCTGGTCACCTTCCATTTTATTGACCAAAATAGAACTCGTTTCGCAAAGTAGTAATTTTGACAGAATTACTATTTTGCGAAATGGCGTTTTTTCCCCTTTATTTAGCAAATATGCCCTCCTCGTCCGAAACAAAATGTGTCCACTAACAAAATGATCAATAATTCTAAGAGCCTGGTCACCTTTCATTTTATTGACCAAAATAGAACTCGTAATTTTGTCAAAATTACTACTTTGCGAAACGAGTTCTATTATGGTCAATAAAATGAGAGGTGACCAGGCTCTTAGAAATATTGATCATTTTATTAGTGGACACATTTTGTTTCGGACGAAGAGGACATATTTGCTAAATAAAGGTGAAAAAACGCCATTTCGCAAAATAGTAATTCTGTCAAAATTACTACTTTGCGAAACGAGTACTATTATGGTTGATAAAACGAGAGGTGATTAGGCGCTTAGAAATATTGATTATTTTATTAGTGGACACATATTGTTTCGGACGAAGAAGACATATTTACTAAATAAAGGCGAAAAAACGCCATTTCGCAAAATTTCGTTTCGTTTCGCAAAATAGTACAATTTCGTTTCGTTTCGTTTCGTTTCGTTTCGCAAAATAGTATAAGCCCTTTTTGAATCATCAATTTGAAACTTACGTCTTTTCAAAAGAGCTTTCTACTATAACTAAAAATATATTTTGTTATGTGATATCCTATGAGACCCCCCGCACACACTCAGACAAACATTGCAACCAACTCAAATGAAGTGTCTCAGCGAGAGCTGTAGTATTGAAAGAAAACGACAGGAAATTTCACTAAAAAGAGTTAGCGTTCTTAGAGGAAGTGGCATGGTTGGTACCAAACACTGTTGTTGGCGTGAGTGTAAGACAGACTCAAGATATGCCGATAAATGGCAAAAATCAATCAAAGAGTTAGAGGAATAGGGGAAGAAAGTATTCATTCCTTTCCCAAAACCTTTGCGAGACTTGGCAAAGTGTAAGCGTTGGCTAGTGGCTTGCTCACGTTCATCGGTAAAAGGCCTGAATGCCCAGAAATCCTACAATATAGGGCGAGGGCCAAAATAACACCGGACAATGATTTTAATCAAGGCTTTACAAAGACACGCAGAAGTAAATCAAATCCGTTAGAACACGGAGCAAGAAAAAGTAAATGCGATTATGCGCTTCCATCAACGTGAAATCGGTCGTTTTAAGACTGAAATAAAAAGAAGAAAGCGACCGCAACAGCTACAACACTGAACCTTAAGAACTGATGTACGATCGAATCAACGCGCGCGGCACAAGCTGAAAACACTCAAAATAGACCGGTTCACGCTCTTGAGTGCATGCTGGGTAATTAGGGCAAGCAAATCCAAAATGGCGGACACGCTCGGCTACACTCTTTTGCTTGATCTGAATACTTAATGAATATCGGCTTTGTTTCAGAACTGGTCGCAATTTTTAGTATTGACAGTTCAAGATAAAAGTCACAGCTACATTTTGAGCTCTGTATTTTCGATTTTAATGCGTCAAAAAATAAGATATATAATGGTTAACTACCGATGTTGTGTTGGAGGTTGTAACAACGACTCAAGATATCCAAAAAAGATAGTGAAACGGTCACATGTCGAAAATCTTCGCTGGCATTTTATTCCGAAGGATCCAAAGAAAAGAGCCCAATGGATTGCCAGCATATCCAAAGGACTTGTTGGATTCGAACCCGGCAACTACAAGACTGTTTGTTCGAATCACTTTCAATATGGAAAGCCAACGTACTCCTCACCAACTCCAACTTTGTATATGGTGCCAAGTGACTCTAACAAACCTTCACCCAAGAAAAGAAAGCTTGTGGCAAGACACGAAGTTGTCTCTACTGCTGAGGCATCCAATAACTCAAGCTTCAAAGAAGAAGGAACTCAATGCTTGATAATAAATCCGCTAACATACGGAAGTATGAAGTTTGCTGATTTAACAACAGAGCAAGATGTCCAGCGTTTCACTGGATTCCCTAACGTAGAAACATTTCAATTGATGTTTAATACACTCTTTGAAAAAGCCATGTGTATGCACTACTGGAAAGGAGACAAAGAAAGTGCTTTGAAGGACACCACCAAGCCCAGGTCAAATAATGTACAGAGAGCTCTAACCTTGGAGCAAGAGTTTTTGCTAACCATGATGCGAATCAAGCTAGGACTCTTTGTATTTGATCTGGCTTTAAGGTTCAAAGTTTCCGAGGCGACTGTCAGCTCTGTCTTTACCACTTGGGTTAAGCTGATGTCTAAAGAATTAAAGTGGATGATTTCCTGGCCAGATAGGTATTTAATTCAAAGAAATATGCCTGATATGTTTCGACGATATTACAGAAAGTGTAGAGTCATCATTGACTGCACAGAACTATTCTCTGAAACCCCATCAAGCTTAGAGAA
Source organism: Stylophora pistillata (assembly GCF_964205215.1). NCBI lineage: Eukaryota > Metazoa > Cnidaria > Anthozoa > Scleractinia > Pocilloporidae > Stylophora > Stylophora pistillata. The sequence continues at coordinate 28,381,727 of NC_142519.1, read as the reverse complement.
TGCGGCAATGTGTTGGTCAAATTACAAACAACACTACACGTTAAAGTTTTTGATAGGGATAACACCAAATGGCCACATATCATTTGTCTCTGAGACCTTCAGTGGGAGGTCATCTGATGTTTTTATTGTAGAAAACAGTGGTTTCTTAAACTATCTTCAGCCACATGACCAAGTTATGGCAGACAGGGGATTCAAGATTCATGACCTGTTAGCATACTACCAATGTTCTCTAACAATTCCACCCTCCAAGCATTCCAATCTCCAGATGTCAGGTGCTGATGTTAGGAACACATCACTTATTGCTAATGTACGGATTTATGTCGAGCAGGCTATCAAGCGAATTAAAGACTTTGCTATGTTAAAGCAAGAAATTCCCATTAGCATTCTTTCCCATTTGGATGACATAATCATCATTTGTGCAGCAATATGTAATATGAAAAAGCCTTTGAGTACATAGATTTCATTTCATCAATTATGTTTGCATTTTGTACCAGTCCAAAATGTTCCCATTCAATTTTCTCACAGGTTATAAGCTATGGTAGTCAAGTTTATTTACACATCTTCTAGAATACAATTCCTTTATGGAATTACACAAACATGTTTGTATATAGCTACAACAATGTTCAAACAATAACTTTGAAACTTTAGTAATACTAAATACTATAATGTTTTGGTTTCATCCGCACTATTTTGTACTATTTAGTAGTTTGTTGAGGTCATATTGCTTCCACTCTATAATTTTAATCATTATCTATTGCTTGTTCATTGCAAAATCTGCAAATGAATGTTGATTCTTGTTCAAAATTTGAGCAGGCCCAGTGAAACCATAGCATACAACATTCACACTGAACACTGTTTTCATCATCACATTCAATTTCATCTGGCTCAAGACAGGGTTTTTCACAGACAGGACAATAATAAATAGGCCTAGTACCTAGCAACACCCTAGCAACATAAGTCTTGAAAAAAATTGTTAGATTTGGTATGATATCTTGCCACAGTTTTAAATCAAACTCAATAATTTCAATATGAGCACCACTAAGTGGAGTCCAAACAACAAAAAAGGTTTTAGGACATCCTGTTAGGGCCATTTGTCCTTGTATCTGGTAATAATAACTGTGGGTTCTCTTGAGCATGATATTCCCATTCACTAATTCTAGATAAGTTGTATTGTTCCAATGCTCATCAAATTTCATGTCTGCAAGTGAGTATGGACATTTATACTCAATACAAGAATGACCACAGCAATCGCAGTGAAAAATACCATCTGGGGTAGCTCCCACAAAAGGGTAAGTTTTAGATATAAACAAGCCACAAGTCTGAAGCTTTGCATTTTTGTGTTTTTTGGATTCTTGTGCAAAGAATGATGCAGCAGCATCTCTCTCATGTTCTCTTCCCCATTTAATGGCAGGTATCATTGACAGATCGGTACAATCTAAAATTCGCTCAAGAAGAGGTGTTACTTTGCAATTTGGCTTTCTTTTTCTAAGAATTGTTTTTGTCTTTGTGTATACTTCATGAAAATGAGATGCAGTTATTCTACCTTTTCTTTGCTCTTTCCATATACTGGAGTTAGCCTGATCCCTTGTGGCCTTTTCTAATTCTTTAATGCTACTGTCATTGAAAGATAATTGTTCCAGAAATTGTCTCACTAATTCATCAGCATCTACACCATTGTTTTTAGAGGATATATCATCAGCTATAATTTGTAGTGATGGGGGAACATCATCAGAAGTTGGTGGTGCATATGAAATATGGATGACAGCATCAGGATTTATGTTTCGAAGAGAAGCTAGAAACTTTTGCTTGCTTTCTTCGGTAACAACCCTCAAGGATTCTGGCCGAGGATCAAAGTTCTGTTTTTCCTTGCTATTAATAGCATAACTTGGGTTTTCTTTGACTACCTTGTGGCTTTGGAACACCATGTCCTTTAATTTCATGGGTTGGATGTCTTTCTTGCTAGTATTATTCCACACACATGCCTTATCTGTGCAGGAAGGATCTGTGAAACCTTTCTGGTTGGCAAACTCAACTTTATATAAAAGGGCTATGACATGATTACAGCACTGACTGTATCCAGCTGTACAGCTACAATATGCCCCAAGAATTTCACCGGGAGATTTACAAATTATCCACACTTTATGAGGTTCTTCGCGAATTCTTTGAGATGGAGTGACAGATGCAAACAACAGAACTTTGTCTTGTCCATGAATTGTTTTTGAGTATACAGTATGCACAAAACCACTTTTAAAGTATGAATACGCTTTTCTGATTTTATATTGACCAATATAGTCAGTGTCGAAAGCTTTTTTTCCAAGTATAAACGAGAATATTTGACCAATGTTTGTATGCGGCCACTTTGTTACACAGTCCTCCCAATCGACCATGGATAACGGATCCTTTATACCGCATGTGCGTAGTAGTTCTACATGTTCATTTTGTAGTGACTTGGCTTGGCTTTCGGCCGAATCTCGAATAGGCGTTTTATGTTCAAAAGCTACCAAAGCACGAGCAGCAAGATCCGAGTGTGTCCCTCCAGAGGGCAAACCTCGCTGTTTAAGATAAAACTGCAATTCCCCACATGAAAGTTCCAAAAAATCTTCGAGGTGCGTGGCCATGATCGTGTTGTTGGGATATTGAACTGTCAACGACTTTTGAGCGAGATGGCAATAACATAAAGAGCTCAAAATGTAGCTGTGACTTCTATATTGAACTATAAGTATTCAGATCGAGCAAAAGAGTGTTGTTCGTATCCGCCATTTTGGATTTGCTTGCCCTAATTACCCAGCATGCACTCAAGAGCGTGAACCGGTCTATGATGTAACGATCGATACAGTTAAAAAAAAATTGCTATAAACTTCTAGGAACAGATTGCTCATTTCAGTTGACGGCTGAAATTTCCGATAAGGAAACAACATTCCAGGACACCTACATCTACAAAGTCGAACGATTCGAAAAAGACACAATCCTTGATGTGTGTACTCATTTTAAACAGCATTTCGGAATAAGCACTTCAGTTTCTGTCACCCCACAGGAAATTTTTTGGCTGAATTATTCGCTTCGGGCGACGGACGCTTCCAAAATAGGTTTCCGGCCTTGTCTTTCTTTTAGCAGTTGAACACCAACATAGCGCTAACTCGCCGAAAACGCTTCAAAATGGCCTGAGACGCTCGGAATCAACAAAGAAAACAACAAGGCAATAAGGTGAGCCCATTTTATTTCAAAACAAGACATTTTTTCTCTCTTTTAAGGCAAACCGATAACATCCCATACAAACCTTCATAAACATAAAACGTTACGCAACACGGTAAGAGTCACGTCCGCTTTTCTCGTAGAGAGCTTGGGCTGCCTGTGGTCACCCGCAAGGTGTTAAAAAAAATCTTATTTAAGGAGAGGCCCTCAGACCTCTCTGAACAAACTCTTCTCAAACAATATTCCAAGAGAAAATTGCAAACTTCAAAGCACGTCTGCTATAGAACTTGTTTATGCGGCTAAGCATTTTTCTGAACTGATGAACAACAGTTGAGAGTTTTTCTGAACGGACGACCGAAACCCCAGCCGTGCGAACTGTTGAATTTTAATTACTTTTCCCAAGGGGTAACCGGCTGAACCAATAATTATTAGTTTTTTGGAACGGATAACACCAGCAGTACGAACGGATGCAAATTTTTTTGAACGGATAACACAAGCCATGCGAACGGATGCAGGTTTTTTTTGAACGGATAACCCAAGCCGTGCGAACGGATACTATATTTTTTTGAACGGATGACCCAAGCCGTGCGAACGGATGCTATTTTTTTTGAACGGCTGGTGAACGGCAAGTGAACGGCAAAACGCCTTCGAACGGATAGCCGTTAGTGTACGTTTTCGCGTGAGAGGTCACAATTATTTTAAGCAGCTTGATCGCGGAGGAAAGCAAAAAGGAAAATTAATTGTAAGCGGGTACGTGATCTTTTCTTCATAAGAAGAAATACTGAGCTTATATCTAAAATTTAATAGAAGGAGTTGGATACCATCATCTCAGACGAACAATTTTACAGAGAGAAGTACGTCATTCGCGTTCTGTCTGTCTGTTAATTTCGCCACGCATCACAAGTTGTTCCATCATGAGTAACGCAAGCAATTGGGTACACCAGTGATTTTCTGGGGAAATATGGGTCAATGCGATTTCCTTCTCATTTTTCTGGGACTCGATTGGGATACCTTTGTTATCGATTGTGTAAGGATGGGATGACATTGGATATACATTTGGTATCTTCACCCACCCACCCACCCCCCACCCTCTCTCTTCCCTTCTTCAAATCTGGAAGAAGTGCTCTATGCTCTTGCTCTTGACTGACTTTCGTATTGCTGGATGTTTTACAGGTAAATGGAAAGGTTACTTTATAGACAACAGGTTTTCTGCTGGAGGGCCGGCCAACAACAAGTGGTACATGGACATTAACATGGCTTTTGGAAACAACCATCAATTCACTGCAACTGGGAGTGATGAAGTTGGTCACTTCAATTTTGAGGATGGAAAAATAACAGGTAATTAGAACAATTATTCTAGTTTGTTTGAGCAAAAATGATTAGAATGTGTAGCTGAAAATCTTCCTTCACTGATCCTGTGTCAAATATTTAGGAACCTCACCTAACCATAGTTCCTGTGTTGTGTGTGACTGTAACATTAATGCATGGTATTGTACTAAGTTAGCCCTTTGCCTCCTCACCCTTGTCCAACCATATCTCGCAGTTATGGACTACAGTTCGAAGTTATGTATCAACATGGACTCTTTAGGGAAATTCTTCAGTTTCATTTGCTAATTTCCATGGTTTTTTGTGCACAAATTAGAGCAGAATATGAAATGAAGATAATCAGCTGGAATCTAACTCATAGAAAAGGAACATGTATGAAAAATGCATTATGAAAAATCAAATATACGATTTTTCATATAATTATTCTTAGCATTTGACTCATGGAAAAGGGTTGTGGTATTTGAAACTGAATTATCCCTACAATGTACATGATGACTTTAAAACTTATTTTGATACAATAAAATTCAGTGTAAAAAATAACCAATATCACAAGGTAGGGAGGGGAACTGTGGAGCACATCAACTGAAAACTTACAGAAGTCTTTCTTTTAGTGGTAAAGTTTGATATGAGGAAATTGGAAACTTACCAAAGCTGACAGTTGTAACTTCTTTCCCCTTTCCCCACCTATCTATTCTTAGAGGAAAGACGGAGCCAATGATAACAATAGCATGTGACTTCTTTCAAACTCCAGTCAACAGATAACATTTTTTTTAATTGTTATTCTGAATAAGTTTACCCACAAAATGTTTATGAAACTAGTTACCAGTTACTGAGGCTACCAGTAAGGGTGAAAAAGGCTTCTTTTAATTTTACTTTCAGATGGTAAAGTAACATTCTGCAAGGCATACAATAGCCACAACGTGTATTACGAAGGTGAAGTAAAAGGAACGAAATTAGAAGGTCAATGGTGGCTTGAGGATGCCCCTTCTACAAAGGGTGATTGGGCCATGTGGCCTGCAACAAGTTCAGACATCTGAGTCTCAGAAAGGATCAATTCAAAGCCCAAAGACCTCTTGTTGCGTGTCCAAATATACCAGTTGAAGGAAAATCATCTGTAACTGTTGTTTCTATTTAAAATTCACTTTATGAAATAAACTATTCTTATGAAATAGTGCAGATATATTTGCTTTTACAAAAAAACTCAAGGTTGCATGGTCATTGTTGTTGAAAAACCATACCTCCCTCCAGACATTATGGATGGTGTTGTGACTATAAATAGTTCTTAATTTAATTTATTCCATTTTCAATGCATTAATTTGCAGTGGGGAAGGACTAGAAGGGAACATACAAACCATTTGAGCTAGTCCACCTTCCCACCCATCCCACCCCAGGGGAGGACATCCATCACACAGTAATCTCATGTGTGGGAAATTAATGTCTCCTACCCCAACCCTGCAGGAGATGGGACCTCCATTTATTCGTCCCTATCTGAGAAGACTAGAATATCTAACCATTAATTTCTTGATGTTATACAAAGGTAGCAAATTCTTCTCAATTATTTTAAGACCTTGAGTGTTGGTCTGGCCGAGGATTGAACCCTCGACCTCCCGCACAACAGTCCAGAGTACTATCCATTGGGCTAACTGGGTGGCAGTTGGATTTTATTTCTAGCAAGCATAAAACCACACAGAGTCATACTAACTTAAAGGGACAAAAGGCTGAAAATAAAAATTACGACTGTATTTTAATACCTTTTCACTCGGATAGACAATCTCTTTAACTCATGTAGATTTTCTACTATTTTTTAACACCAATCCAGCACTCATATCCACTTATAATTATACACATATTCCTGAAGTGAATAATGGTTTTTATCTTGATGTTAATCAAACAAAATCTTTGCACTCCTACACAGTGTTTTTAGTAAAGTTTTCATTTGTCTGTGCACAAAAAGAAACTTTGTGCTGTTTTTTTTTTTCAGTTACAAAAACTGCAAGTAGCTATTGATTCTACATTAAAATAAGTCAACATAACTTAGTTTGAAAAAGCGGTTAGCTTTTCTAAATAGACATAGTATGTACCGGTAAGTCTATTGAACAACAACAACAAATTTATTTAAGCTTAATACGGAAAATTACAAGCTCGGGCCCGCAAGTAGCTAGGGCTATTCGAGGCGGGCACAAGAGAGGAAAATAAAAAAAAAAAAAAGGAAAAGAATTCTATAGAAATTGAATATTTATATGTATAATTATAATATATAGACGAACGATCCTAAAAGAAATCTAGTTTGCCGTGTGGCTTATAGACAGAATGAAACAGGAGGGCAGACTGTCGTATATACTGGAAGTACACACAGTTATTTAATAGATAATTACTGAAGAATGTGGCATTATGAGAAATATTGCAGCCAGCTAGCTGAGGCCATTATAAGGCCTCAGCTGCCTGCAATTTCCCATAATGCCATGTGCCAAAGTAATTATCTATTATAATTACTGATGGTCATCCAAACCCATTATTTTCTGTCTGCAATTACATCACCGAATGTCGGCACCCTTTATTATCACTGTGAAAAACAATGAATCAAACAATTCCTGACATTCAATGATGTTTTTATTCAAGATAATGGTTACATAAGCTATTGTTTTCATGAGTATAACTTACATGACACGTACGTGTGAAAAATGCAACCAGTGAGAAACAAGTTATTGACTGTTTGTTTGTCATAAGCTATTGTTTTCATGGGTATAACAGGAGATGTAAGTGTGAAAAAATGCAACCAGAAACAAGTTATTGACTGTTTGTTTTCAGGGTAAATGTCAATTTGCATATTGCTCGACAAACAGTTGTTTTTTAAAGTCAACTGATTGTCGTCTGGAACAATGGCAGAAAGCTGCTGGGAAAGCAGTTCTGAGGAAGAATTGTTTCTTACGCAGTCAAGATAATTACTGTGAGTTAAGTCGGATGAATATGATGGTAAGTACTTACTGTCAGTCATTGCAATTCCTTTGGTTTTGCGTAGTTGTGTAACCTGATCCTGTAATTGTTGTTCAGGAATGGGTGTGTCGACGAGTGAAAGGGATGGAAAATGCTCAGAGGAAAATGCTCA
>NC_142519.1:28366603-28371603 GCF_964205215.1 Stylophora pistillata | reverse complement strand
AACCTCTGTCTATTGAATCATACTGTACATTTTGTTATGACCTATCCACTGAAAAGTGATTGATCTGTTGGATCATTTACGTGTATCCGACCTTTGAATAACTGGACCCTGAGCTATTGCTTCATTTTTGACTTCTCACTTCCCTAAAGCGATTAACATACACATACATGCATTTCTTCCTCTCTTGATAACTTTTCAATAATTATATTATCCCACCATGGGATAAGATGATAAGAACTGAAATATTTGTGAAATTGTCTGTTAGCTGTACCTCAACCTGACGTGAAACTCTTGAAACTAATTTGAAAAATAATGTTATGTGGCAAGACAGCAGAATTATGATGTGGTAATCAGATCCTAGTGGTTTAAGAGTTCCTAACGTGAAACTTACTGAAAGCAACCCTATAGATCAAGGGTCCTAGTTTCGGATTAACAGGCATCAGGTTGAGAACACTTAAGAATAAAAATTCCATTCCATTATTTACAACACCCAAAGGTTAATAAATTTTTACAAGGAGAATTCACCTGAATACCCTTTCACTCCCAAGATCTGATTCTAAAAGTAATTCTCCTTACTGACTATCGTACAATTTTTGTGATATTGGTTTGGAGAATTTGGTACTGGATCAGCTAAAACTTCCCTAGTTGATAATTTTCTTTATTCTCGTTACTTGTCTGCTTGATATTGTTTTGATATTGTGAGGAGAAATTCTGTCTTGGTCACTCATGGGAGTGAGAGGGATACCAGGCTTACTGATGACAGTTGATAATTCACTGGTTACTATCACAGACAACCCCATTTTAAATATCTTAAAAAATCACAATCATTGCTTAATCACTCAAAAAGTAATACACGAAAGGAAGAGTTAGGTCTGTGAGGCCAGGACATACAATATCATGTGGGTACAAAAATATCCATATACATCAATTATTTGTATTCTATTTAAATTATCTTTTTTAACTTACTGCTTTGTTAAATCTAGTGCTATAGACAAACAGATTGATATGTTGGTATCTTTGACTTGATGATTGGAACACTCTCCTACAAAGAAAAGTATAATAATTAAAAGACAGTAGGTCTTTATTTTTTGAATCACATTGGCAGGGAAATTCTGATCGTATCAGACAGAAAAATTACAGTAAAAAAACTCGTGATGATAAACTTTTTCTAATGACAAGAATACAACAGGCATTCACTCCACTAAGGCACAATGATAAAATGAGAAAAAAGATCATATTACTGCTTAATATACCTTTCCCACATTCTGTTCTAGTCTCTGCAGTGCATGCAGGATTATTTCTTTTTGAGTTTTATCCATGAAACGTTTTGACACCTAAAAAAAGGGTTTAAAACACATAACCATTAAATTTAAAAACCTCTTCAGCTAATAGGCTTTGTTTTCCCACTGAGGGTCTTGAGGTAATAATGTAAAGAACTGTTTCTTTCAAACCATGTCCTATTCATGTGCATGTGTACTGCTAAATCTAGCTAAATTCACAGCCTGCATCACACTGTATATTATGGACTAATAGGAAAACTACACAGGGTTTCTTTGCCCAGTAGGGATTGTTTTTTCAAGGTAGAGCTTATATGTCTTACATTATCTAAGGTACAGTGAGGTATAGAAAAGGTGAGGAAACCTGGTAACTATTTACTGGTTCAATGGTCAAGAGCAGAGTTGATCCATAGCTTTCAGATTTTATTTTTTCAGGATAAAAAAGAGTAGTAGTTTAGAATTACAGACTAAGGTCAGAGAGATTGGATAGAAACTTGATATTTGCCAAGCACCACTCCCCCTCCACCTCCCTAGACCGTCTCTGGAAAGGTCCCCTCTAAAGCAAGTGATAGAAATATGTTCTCTGGAACACAAACCTTAACCCTAACAGCCCTAAATGGTTGGTCTTGGGCAGAATAAAAATAGAATACCGGAAAAGTAGTTGTGTACCTGTGGCAAAAGAGCCTTCAAATGAGTGTTGAGGGCAGAACCAACAACTGCACTAAGTTGTACCAGAGCTTCCAAAGAACTGTGAAAAACTTGAGTGTCAGTGGAAGCCTAGATAGAAAAAGAAAAGTCTGTTATTTGTTTTGAAATATATTGGACGGTAGACTAATGACCTTTATCAGAGTAATTAAGATAATCATATAAGGACATTATTTTCAATCACATGATGGGCAGCTATATAATTATTAAATTTATTGGAACAAAAAAAGTTTACATCTTTCTGAAAAGAGTTCGAATCTAACAGGACTGACCTGGACACAAACATGACCGCTATTCTATTGACTGTTTTGGTAGCCAACATGGCTACCATAATGTTTTTTGACATTATGTAAAACTGATCTTGAAAGTACAACGTAGTCCATTAAAGGTTTTCAATTCACTTCTAAGTTGCACTGTACAAAGTAAACAAGGTAGCCTGTTGGGTTTAATGATGTTTATAAGACTAGTGTTTTTCATGTTTAAAGGCCACTTCCTTGATATTTTTTATTGATCCTTGTTTTTTGTCACTTTTAAGAAAGAAAATCGTTTATAGAAGATGACAGTTAATGATTATAAACAAGCACCCATCATGGCTTTCTCTATCAATGTTCAATGTTTTTCATGTTTAAAGGCTACTGTTTAAAGCACCAAGTAAGCAGGCCAATTGAGGCTTGCTGTCGCAGCCCTCTTCCTTGATATTTTTTATTGATCCTTGTTTTTTGTCACTTTTAAGAAAGAAAATCATTATAGAAGATGACAGTTAATGGTTAAACACAGGCATCCTTCATGACTTTCACTATCAAAGAGTGCACAAGCTACACTACTAATCTTGGAGAGTTGTCAAATAAACTTACCAATGCAGCTCTAAGAGGTACAATTAGCTTTGGTAGAATTGGTAATGTTCGAGATGTGGCATCATCAATTTCAAGCATTTCTCTGAATCCCTCACGTGCAACAAAAGTGTAAGGGTGTTTTGTTTCTCTGAGACCCTACATAAACAAAATTTGAACCTGGTAAGAACACTACCTATATATCAACCATCACCTTGGTCCAATAAAGATATTACTGAGATGTAAAATATAACTTGTGTACCATTCACACCAGTAAAACATATTTTGTCAAACCGGGTTCAACTGAATGAAAGGGAGACCGAAAATTGCATTTTACATAGAGTTCACTACTATCCTGCTAATTGAGTCTTTTGAGCCTAAAATTGTACAATACTATTATCACTTACCTCAGCTAATGTAACTAAAATAGGATCAAATGGCAGGTTATCAGGAGAAGTACTCCACTGAAGTTTATGTTTTACAGAGCCATGAACCAACCTTGAAAAAAATTGTGACATTTATAATCAATTCAAAATTACAACAGCCTGTTGTGTTGGCCCAAACATTACACACAAACAAAGAAAATTGTTTGATTAAATTGAACCCCATCCCATCTTTATAAACCCCACAGTTAAGGTCCCTTTTGTGGCAGCTTGATGATTTTTTTTTTTTTTTATCATAATTTTGTTAGAAGAATAACACTGTCCAGTCTACAAGAATGTGTTAAGTACAGAGATGGCTATGTATAGTTGTGATTCATTTGCACACAATGTTCCTGTTGCTGACTTTCTTTTGTCTCTGCCTAGCCTTACATGCACATAATTATAACCACTAACTCCTATAGATCCACAGATCCTACGAGCAAGTTAGCTTCTGTATTTACTTCACAGGTTTTCTGTCTAGTTAAATTGTTAAGTCCCATGGAACAGCTAGGAGGACACAACATCAGCTCTGATTAACAAATAGACTCTATGTTGCAACGCTTCTTTTGAGTAACAGCTGTGGTAAAATGTGATAAGAACAAAAAAGTGGCACACAAGATGCAGCTGAGTTTGTCACTGAAGTTATCATATAAGGGGCAAAATTACTGAATTGTGATTCGTCAAGACAGAGGGCATTTTTTCTTAATTTTTTTAATTGCCTCGGGCAAAATTACTTGAAAATGATTGGCTGAAAATCACTTAACAACGGCTGCCAAGGTAAAGAAATGTGCACCTCCGCCAATGTAATCTATTGCATAACTTGCACTTCTTGCAAAAAGATTTACATCAGTGAAACACGCAGAAGACTAGGTGACTGATTCCGAGAACACCTTCGCGACGTGGAGAGGAACGACAAGGACACATTGAAACCAATCGCTAGACATTTTAAGTTACCTAACCATTCTAAGCAACACATGGCAATCTGTGGTCTTTCCCTACACTTATGTAGCATGGAAAGCAGGAAAACTCTTGAACAAAAGCTCATCTTTCAAACCGGCAGTCTAAATTCCACAGGTATCAACGAACGCTTTTCATTCCACTAATTTATTCGTGTTTTTCTCGTTGCCATGTTCCCACCAATCATGTAGCTCCTTTTTCTGCCTTTAAAAGCACACACAACCCACAATTCCCTTATTTGCTCCGATGAAGGGCTAACGCTCTAAACGTCAGCTTTTATAATCGCAACGGTGTCCAATTTACCATTTCAACTTTGTTGATATATTCAAATTATAAAGAAATTTCTGTTTGTTTTGTAACAATGGTGTCCTGTTTTGCGCGAGATCAGTAAGAAAACATTTTGCCCCTTATATTATAAACAAGTAATCACATGATTCCTTGTAAAATTAAGGATTAATATCACTTGTGTTTTCAGAAGTTGCAGAAATTGCACAACTAGGGCAATTAATTCACCAACTTCCAAAAAACACACGTGATATTAATCCTTAATTTTACATGGCCCCATGCGATTACCTATACTTATTGCCATATTTTGACGTCTTCTGGGATCTGTTACTGAACAGACCCACAGCACCATGGACTCTATTTGTTTTATATAATAAAGAAGTAAAAAAACTGTAAATGATGACATCGTCTATGCATCTGACCTCCTATAGATCATGGGTAACAACCAATCAAAATGTGAGCATAATAATTATTCGGCTCATTATATTATATTTATATTATATCATTTATAATTATATTTACGA
>NC_142519.1:28326603-28361603 GCF_964205215.1 Stylophora pistillata | reverse complement strand
CAGTTTCACTTACAAGTAAAGATTGAAACTGAAGAGCGAAACGACTTCTTAAAACTGAAGAGACGCGATTTAAAGTAAAACAATTGCGCAAATTAAGTTAATGGTTCCATTCAGAGACAATTAGTCAAATGATTTTCTTTTGAATTGCTGTATCTTTCTCTCATTACTAAGATCGCACCTTTTACCATTTTAACGCCCAGCTTTCCATACAGCTCTGTTTTTCAAATAATGGGTGTTCGTGATCGTTATACAACTTAATAAAATATCGCAAATTTAATACTATTGATTGTCTAAAGCGGGTGCCCGGACAAATTTTCGCGAGTTAAGCAATAAAGTTACTTTTTATTCTAATACCACCAGTTTTTTAGTGGACTCAATTCAATTTATATCACTATGTGTCTTGTATCTGAGAAAATGGTCTGCTCAGCTTAGCCTAAAGTTGAAGAGATAAACTCAATGGCAACGCCGGATGGTAATCAATTAGCTTGACAAAATGTGCAAACAACAGCGGGATGAATTTGGCTTTGTAGGACGATGTGAATTCTTCGGTTTCTGGAGCTGAGAACCTTAGCAAGCCAAACACGCCGCGTAATAAGGTGATCTACATGATCTTGTAGAAACCAATTCCTCATGGCCCATACCACGAAACTATCGCACTGGGTTACGTTTGTGGTACTCTAATGAATAAGGCAAATCGATCACAAGAATTGGACAATACAAAATCGACTAACCCTGGTTCTTCCACGAAGGTGGATTTCTTCTCTGGTTGATAAGGGGTGGGGTGAAAAGAGAACTGCGTTCGTCTTGTTATTCCTAGGTACTCAGAAACGTGGGTCGAATCAACTTACTCACAGTTCGACTTCAAATTGACAAGTTTTTGTTGTAGTTAATGAGCTACTATGCATTAATTATTTGCGCATAAAGGAAACGTGACCGCAACATCAATCGGAACACTTGTGTGGTGACAGTCAAGTCGCAGGTAGAAAAGTTTTCTTTTGTCTTCTTCTCCTTCCTCTTGAAAGCAAAGAACGAAAATGCAATAAAAATAATGGCTTAAACTTGTAGATTATGAAGCTTCACTGGTCGGGCAGATGACTTAGAACATTGGGTAATAGCCCTGTATAAGCCTCTGGCTTCTTTAGAATAAACCACTCGTAGAGGTGCCCTGAAACACTGCAATCGAAAATTGGTGAAACCACTAATGGTCTTCGCAGTTCCGTCGTACCCAACAAACCTTCAGCTTTGCAGAGGTTAAAGTGAATCTGTGCCACGCCCTCAGAAGCTTGACAGATATGGGTGTTGTCGGTGTTTTTCACCCGTCGGTCCTTAAAATAACCGTACAGAATATCATTTTGACAGGCATTATTAAAAAAAGGTGTTGTACATTGGTCACCTGCGCTGAACTGAAAAACTTAGTGTCTCATTAGTGGCGGATGCAGAGGGAGGGTCAAAGGAGTCCTGACCCCCCCCCCTCCCCACACCCATCAAACTTGTAGTATTTTTTTACTCCTTGCAATTGTCTAACGTCAAAATTCTAGCAATGACTGGAACTAATAGGACGTCACGGTATTACCTTTTGTTTAACCATATGTCGGTTGAAGAGCAATAAGCCGAAGAGAGAATCTTGGGCGGAGACGGTAAGAGGGAGTGTTAATTTTGTTCCACCAGTTGTCTGAAGAAATTTCTTACCGGCGAAGGAGAAAGAAAAAATTAGATTACTTGAGTAGATTGGAAGTCCACATAGATCCAGTCACGTGGTATAGGATATTCTACCAACAAAGCTAGGAAGAACTCGATCAGTCGCTTCCAGCAGTGCGAGAAAGGAAAAAAAAAAAGGCTTTAAAGAGAATACTATCAGGAGATCAACTTCGTAAACTGCATCCAAAATCTTTGTACGTATAGCACATCAAGTCGCGTTTAATCCGCTATCCCAGAGTTTACTATGAAACACCCTGAAACTATGAAAAGACATCCGTGTAAAAGTCTGTTTCAGTTACAAAGAATTGTACTTTCATCTATTCCAAGACTGAAGCAATGAAGAAATGAAAAACAAAATAGGTGAGGACTACGAACAAACTGCATCAAAACTTTAATTTTGTCAAGGATTCCTGAACACCCAACTCCTTTCAGGAGAAACCCGTAAAAAGCATGCGCAATGATACAAGGTGTTCCCGAAGCCCGGTGTTGCTTGAAACACCCACATTAACCGTTCATGAGACTCCTCAGTAATCCTCTCGTAAGTAGTCAAGTAGAAATACACAGACTAGTAGACTGTCCACAAAAACAACAGCAAAATTGCGATGACACCAAATGCGACTTGGACTCGACACAAGAGATCTCCTGGATTTCGACTGGCTCCCCATTCGCCCACAATATCTGAGACTGCCACAAGAACATCACCGTGATCACTCGACGAGCATTCGTTCCCAAGTCAGGCCACAACCTAAATGTACAGGCAGTCTGGAAAAGTCCCCCGCACAGTGTTGTAAAGCGCATTCAGAGCATTCCATGGAAATGCGCTATAGAAATCGATATATATATATATATATTATTATTATTATTATTATTATTATTATTATTGTTATTATGATCAAAGATCCTAAGATGAACAGTGAAGCTGCTGTAGTGGATATCTCTGCAACCTGTGTTTGCCCCGGTCAGAGAAGTCAGAGAAAAGTTAGCGCTTGCATTAAAATGACGTCCATCATATTGCACCCGCTTCCCTGTAACCCAGATAGAAGTTCACGTGATTTTAATTCCAAATCATATCACGTATCACAGGTGTAAGGTTTACGGAAGTCACGTTTTCCTTACATGTATCTTGTAAACCCAACTTTTTAACCTCGTAGTTCGACGAATCCCTTCTAAACAGTGGTGCTACGTCTACCTGTGTGAAGGAATTTCATAAAAACATGGGTCGTGAAATATTTTCACACCGTAAACATCACCAAAAAATCACCAGGAGTCAGCGAGGGTAAATCAGGGCGTCGGCCAGGATACATCGATTTCAGTTAGGTTATTCTTTTAGCTGAGAGCGGGGAAGAAGCTTTGTGGTTTGTATGGGTCTTGTATAGTTTCTTGTTGCCGAAGTTAGTTTGAAATCAATGGAACAAAGCCCATCGCTGCTCTCCAAATCATCAATCTTCCTCACAGGCGACCAAGGCCTACCGAAATTCATTTTTAGTCACTTTCCGTGAGCAAAAGGTCATTTGCGATACGAAGGGCGATGCGTGACATCTGCAAGGAAATAATTACATAATAACATTCGTTTCTGATTTACGGAAACGTGATTCTCGTCTCACAACATATGGAAGTATTTTGTTACAACCATGTTTGGTATAATTGCTCCGGTGATGCGCGCGCACTGATTGGTCAAGGATGGCGTCATATCTCGCAATAGTCACTTCGCGCGTGGTGATTAGCAGAAGCGCTAAATTCCAAAATAGCTATCTCGCCTTTTGTCAGTGTTAGAGGAACTAATGAACTAATGAAAAAATTCAATTTCGAAGAGCACAAGAGATGCTATCAAGTTTGGAGCAACACCTTTAAAAAGAAAGATATGACGTTTTTGCTGACTGAGTCAAATGAACCTGTTAAATTTTAGTGGAAACTGGCTATTTATCTCAATACAAGCAATCAAATCGACTAAAACTGAATGATTTCAACATCAAAACAAATATCTATGACAAAATTCAAAAGCACCGAAGCTATTATACTAAAACAATTATTTGCATCAGGCTCAGTGAATATTGTTAAATAATCCCCTTTACTTTGTCTTGGCAGAGTATTAACTCTGGTCTTGGACGGGACTATTCAACAATATTCAGCTCAGTGAAGGTTCAGTGTGGCTAGATTTAACCAGACTGAAATTGACCTATCGCAAGGCCTGGACCAGAAGCCTCTTTCTCTGTCCCTTTGTGATCTCTTGACTTCATATAACCCTTAGAGAGCCCAATTGAGCATTTTGTAAAAAGCTATTACACTAAGGAGTTTGATTACAAGGGCCTTCATGCTAGCATGATGGAACGTGTCCTTTGAGGCTACACAGCAAAATGTTTTGAAAATTTGGGTGGCAAGAGCTCTTAAGCATCAAAATTGTTATGAAACCATGCAATTAGGTTAATATGATAAAAAATGCATCAGCATAGGATGATGGAATGAGTACTGGTAATTCCACTGGTTAGGGCTGGCGTCAATTCAGATTTGATTTGATTTGTTTATTCATAAACTGTATTCCCTTGGATAATTAAATGCCCACCCTCTATAAAGCACCCTTCCCCAAATAAGCACCCACCTCTCAGGGTGTACAAGTAATTTCCAGTTTAGGGCTAGCATCATTTTGGTTTGTTTTGTTTATTTATAGATACCATATTTCCTCAAATAAGCTCCACACTCTAATCCCCTTCCTCCAAATAATTGCCCACACCCTTAGCCATAATGCCATACAAGCACCCATCTCAAATACAGCAACCTGCACCTTCTCCTTCACTTTCCTAAACAGTAGAGATACAAGGAAAACTTGTTTTATTATCACTTTATTAACCGCTTTGTAGCTTCAGCTACATTGGAATCAGTGCAGGAGAATAGTTTCTTTCCCATTCCAATTACTTCTATCTCCATGTGCTTGCATTTTAGTTCCTTCCTTTACATGCATTATCTGTTTTTTCATCTATTTTTTCAATTTTTGTTCGATCACTGTGCTATTTTAATATTGTACACTTATTGTGCATTCAAAATTGTCAGATATATGTGGAAATGTTAAAGAAAAAGTTACCTACATTGAGGGTCCCTATACGGTCCTTTGCACAAAACTCAGTCACATGAAAATATTTGACCTTTTCATGCATCATGAATAAAATCCAAAACTCTTTCACATTCACACAAAATTCAAGAAAATCACGTTGAATTAATATTTTTACTTTTACTAGTCTTGAAATTAGTCTTATCAATTGTTTTATTTAAGTGGTCTGTTTTATGACTTTCATCAATCCATATCAAGTCCATCTCCTGTCAAAACCTAACCACAGCCATTCAAGATTATGAAGTTATAAACTTAATATAAATGACAACCAAAGTAATAGACTGATAAGTATAAAACGTAAATCATATATTAAGTACTTAGGGGTATTAATGGTAGTAATCTTAGTTGGAAATATCATATCAGCCACATCGCCTCCAAGATCAGTAGTCATAAAGGTATAATATCTAGATTAAGGCATTTCACTACCTTTGTGATTTTTCTTAGTATAAATTAATTATATAGATCTCTTATTTTTCCATATATCTCCTATGGCCTTACTTCCTGGGGACAGGCAGCCAAAATGCACCTTAACAAGATACCCCTTCTTCAAAAACAGGTAGTCCGCTTGATGAATTTTTCTAAGTTTAACGTTCACGCTGTTCCACTTTTTATCTCTACCAATATTCTGCCTTTACCTTTAATCCACTTGTAGACCCATTAAAGATGATCATTATAACACACGATCTTCTACTCAATGCTGGTAACTTCTATATAAACTACTCTCGACTAAATCACCACAAGAACTCTTTTTCCTTTATGGGCACAAAAATTTGGAACTGTCTTCCTGATGTTTTGAGACAGCTCCCAAAATATAGTTTCAAGAAAAAAATAACCAAATCCTTATTTCAAATCCTTCTAAACCAGGATTCTTATCCTGATATTGATACATTATAAACGAAATGACAAGAAACTAGCTTTCATTAAAATAAAGAGTATTTTGATCTTTTCCTGTTTTTAATTATGTGCTTGTGGCTTCGTAATTAGTATATCTATCTTTTTTATTCACTTTTGTAATTGACATCTGTACCTTTGTAATTAGTTATTTATTTTTTGTCATTAGAATAAAAATTATATTAATATGTAATTGACACATTTCTCATACTACCCTCCTCAATTAGTTTCGCTATTTTGCAGGTAGTCTTCATTTATAAGTTAAACTGTGAGTATAAATAAAGACGTTGTGGATGTTGTTGTTGTTGTTATCAAGAACAATAAATTATATACATTTCCAAAATCATAAAATAGCTGACAATTCATCACGCAAAACCAAAAGGGTTCACATTTAATTCAGCTCTTAATTCACGGGACATGTTTAAATAAAGGAATCTGTTCAGGTTCAATCACAATTCATGAATAAAAAAAAAAGGCAATCATGATTCACGAGAAAAAAATTGCTCATGCAATCACGCTTAATTCATGTAAAAAGTATAGGGGACCCTCTACATTCAGGAAATATTTAAATTGTGTGATCTCCAGCAATGCATGTCTACTGATTCAGATTTTTTTCAATTGATAGAAGCTTTTCACAACCTTCTCGTCAACCATCAAGCATTAATGGTTTTGATCAGGTTTTTTCACCATCTGTTGATCCTCTTCGTTATCTTTTAAAGGGGTCCAAGGAACAGAGACCTGAGTGTCTTTTGATTCAAGCTCAACCTCTCCCTTTGTTTCATAAGGGAACACACTTACAATTTGAAGTGAGAATTCAGCAGTTCCCATTCAGATATCAGATTGGGACTTTTTTCATCCAACTATATTGGTTATTTATCTCCTACCTGTCTACAATAGTTTAAACCAGGACTCCAAAGTGTTTAAAAATATCATTTCAAATAAAAAGAATTAATCAACTGCTCCATAACACAAGTTTGTATTCCTCAGCAAGGGATCTTTTTCTGGATAATGTCTACAAATTGGTATAAACTGTTTGAACTTGTTCCTAATGTTGTTAGTGAATAAACAGAACAGAACAAAATCAGCAAAACCCTGGCTGTTATCACCAATTCCCTGAAAATAAACAGGAATGTTCAAATTAGAAAAAAATCAAATACCTCTGAATGCTTTAGTTCAAATTCACACAAACCTGCCGAAAAATGTTTTTATGTTTGACTGGCTGTTACATTAGTTATATATTAGTTATATTAAAAAATTAAAACTAATGTAACTCCCATTTTACTGACTTCCAAACTACTATGTACTGGATTAATCATTTATATGTAAAGGGGTCGACTGATGGGATCACATCCAAAGGAAATGTTTGATACAATATCAAACTCTCCATATGTTCCACAAGAAGAGACAAGAAAATCTGGTAGGAGAATCTTGCAGTCCATCAGAGGTCACATAAGGCATCAGCACATCCATGCACCCCCACAACTGAGGGTTTTAACCAGAAGGAGGATGTACCTCATAATCTGAACTCTCTAAACCTCAGATTTCTAGATTTCTATTGCCTAAGAAAATAGGCAAAAAAAAGTCAAATAATAAAAAATTTGGACTGAAATTCTTTAGTTATAATCTGAAAAATAAAATATATCTGGAGAGAAAATTTTCAATTTCAATACAACAACAAAGGAGACTTAAAGATTTCATCAAGTAATGAACTTACTTGGAGTATAATGAGCCAATCATGTGCCACCGGCTCAGGGAAATAAGCCCAGAAACGGATAAACCTAATGGTTCCCCAGATGCGTAAGAAAATGAACACCACAGGAATTAATGTTAATTTGAGATCTGCCTTTTTTGCTGCTTCAACTGATTTCAGAGTCAGAAAATGGCTTCCTGGAACAAATCCACACTTCAGCTATAAAGAGAGAAAACAGAATTAACACAAGATAAAATGTCTGCATTTTCTAAAACTGACTGTCCAGCCCTCTTCTCGGTATAAGCACTTTGTCACAATTCCATACCCTGTTTACACTGTTAATTATGCAGGTCCTATCAACGACAATTTGACGGATGTGCAACTTACATGTGGGTACTTTCTTGATGTATGAGAGAGGTGTACATGGAATGGGGCAGCAGAGTGGGATAGGGTAGAATCATTACTTTTAAAATCTCAAATTGACAAGGATGGAAGAATATTCTAAGATGAGAGAGCCAAGGGGAAGCAAGGTGAACACTAAAGTTGACCGGTAATGCCACATCATTGTTGCAACATAGGAAGTTTACGTCAAACGGTTAGCACCTACCTCTCGTCTAATTTTCACCTTAACTAGAACGTAGAACACGGAAATAGCAATGTATGCCAAGATTTCCCATCCCTTTCCAGCGATTAACATCCAAATTATCGTCTCATTTCGTTTTGTAGGACTGTATTTGATCCAACACCATCCCGAAGATACCATGTCATGTGGATTTCCTACTGCATTTAACTCATAGCCTACCAGCGCTATCACCAAAGGAATCCCCCATGCCGTAACATGAAACAACCACATAGTGACTCTCTCCGTCCTCACGGTAATCTTTTTGCAAATAGTCAAATAGAAATAAAGGGATAAATACAAGGTCCAAAAGAAAGACGACAAAATAGCAGCGATGTTGACCGTCGCTTGGAGTTTACAAATTTCATTGTCTAACTTCTTTTCAATATTGATGCCTAGTATGTTGAAGCTGGCCACCAGGAAATCACAGACCGATATGAATACGATCATAAGACGAGCGTTCGTCCTCAAATCGGGCCACAGCAAAAATGTGCTTACAATAATGAAAGATCCCAGAATAGAAAGCGAAGCTACTGCAGTGAACAAGATCTGATTGGGAGGCTCTTCTGCAATTTGTTCTTGTGCGTGGACAGTTGTCGAAGAAGCTTCAGTTGTAGTCAGCTGAAGTAAAACGCGAGAAATAACTTCCATCCCCTTGAGTGCAGACCCTACGATTAATTTTTGCGACCTTCTGACTATTTCATCGCGTGATGTGATCTTTTGAGATTTTGGAAGAAATTCACAGCTCTCTGTTGATCAGTTCCTTCGAATCACGCAAGTTATCACGTGATGTTTCTTGGCAATAACAACTAAACGGACGCGCGTGTGCTGTTTTGCACACGCGAGGTAAGACTCCGCAGCGAAATGCACCAGTCCACTAACTTTCCATTCGTAATTAGGCATACAAAGAGGAAATAAAGGGAAGGGGTAAGGAACTCGGGGAGAAACATAAAGAGGGAGACAGAGGGAAAAGTAAGTAGAAGGCAGTGCAAAAAGTGAGGGGAGAGGTTAAAAGGAGACTCAAGAGGGAAGCAGAAATTTCTTTTTTCTGGGGAAGGGAGGCAGGAGTGGGAAAGGCAGGGAGAAAAGTAAGCAGAGACTGAAAAGGAGAAGAGAGAGGCAGTGAAGATGGGAGGGGCAGGAAGAAAAGTGAGGGTATGAGGCAGGCTTGATAGAAAAAAAGTAGAGAGATGTAGTAAAGATTAGAAGGGAAGGGAGGAAAGTAAGCAGAACAACAAGAAGGAGAGAGTTACATAACAAGGAAAGCATGGGTTAAAGCTTGTAGAAACATGACTGTAACTGCAAAAGTAATACACCAAATTTTTCCATCAGAGAAACACATTTATGAATTTGTTTAGGAAGCAAACTGTGATTTCATGTTTGAAAAAAAAAAAAATGAGAGGCAAGAGTTCTATGTTTAGTAACAAAGCAAAAAATGACTGTACCAGTTAAATCCCACCCAGGAATTGCTTTTGAAAAACATTATCATAAAAAAAAAAACTGAGTGCTGCACTGTAGTGCCTCAATATAGTACCATATTTCAGTGCCATATTATACTATCACAGTATGTCCCAAAAGCATAATGAACTTAATATCTTTTTGTGGCTGTTTTGTAAAGTAATCTTGTAGCTGACCTGCTGTAACACAAGTCCTTTCTTTACTGCTTTTTAGCTATTTTCCCTTAACATCTGACTCATTGATAACATGCTTATTCTTTGATGTGTCGCATAATAATTTGTGGAAAGGTCTGTCCACAGTTTAATTCATGGTGTAGCCTTGTCCACTCTCCTCCATCTGAATAAGTACAGAACCACTTAATTGGTTGTGCTCTACTTTTGCATTTGTGTTACTTTGTAGACATGCTTGAATTATCTCTTATACAGACAGACAGATCTACTTTAACTTTATTCCAGCCTCCTAAATCATTTTTGGAAATTAACTGAGTAGCCTCCAGATTTCGGATCTTGTTGAACCTTGAAATTGTCTGTAGACAGGCCAAAAGGCCGTAGAAAAACATTTCCCAAATCTTTAAGTTTCCCTAGACAAAAAAAAAACAATGTTACCTGCGGGTGAGAAATGAATATGGTACACGACAAATGCATGAGTTTGCAGTGTTCATGTCATGTGGTTAAATCCAAACACACAACCACCTCTAAACCTGAACAGCCCTCTTTTTCATGGTTTTCTTTTGTTTTCAAGATGGGGGTGTGTATAATTTGCCAGTGCAGGTAACCTGCTGACTTAATGTGTGCTTCCTACCTATAGTGTGGGCACCTTTTTGAGGTGGGGTCTTATCTGAGGTTGGGCTCTTAATGAAATAAATACAGTATAATTATGCATTTGCATGTGAACCATTGCTTGCATGTAATTTTCTCCTGCATGCACATGACTACATTTCCACAAATAACACGCCCTTGACATGCATGCAGGTGCTGTGTATGTATGTGTCACAGCATGCACAACTTCAAATCTTTGGAATTTCTCAAAACTGTAATTAGGAAACTATTTGATAACTTTGGCAAGGTTGTAGTGGTGTTAACACATTTACACTGTGTCTATTGTTCATGCAAAGGCTATATAATGCACACAATGCAATGTATTTTGCCAGTGCAAGTACCTAATGAAAAGCATGGAACATTTTTTCAACACATACCCATCATTTCCTCTTTCATTTTTTCATGCTTGACCCTGATTTGTTCAGGAAGTCTCTTCAGATAGCAAAGGAAAAAAAAAAAGGTAAACATCTCATCTAGATCAAATTAACAGACCTTTCATAAAAGTCTGTTATCCTCTGAAGTATATGGGTAATATAAATAGCATATTAGGACAGATAAATTGTGTTTCAGTAGTTCACAAGACTCATCATGAGTTCACAGATTCAGGAAAAGGAACAAACTTCAGGTTACAGAGACATGCCTGATAGTTAAATTATAAGAGGATCCTTACATAACTCATTGTTGGTTTGACAATGAATGTAGACAATGCACATGTAAGAAGGAAATCATGGTAAATTGAGGAGCTTTCTCACAATGACACGATAGCCATTTAAATGGGTCTGAGTTGGCGACAAGTCAGTAAACAATTCAAAATCATTTACCATCAGTGCTTCTCTCGCCACGTGAGATGAACGATCCATATCAAACACTTTCTGGTAATCTTGGGACAAAGTAAATAAAAAATCATCAACCTTTTACACCCTAACATCACTATGCATATAATTCTCCAAACTGTTCTCCATATTTTCGCTACGGTACTGAGATCAAGAATTTGTTTGACAATCAAGAGCTTCTTTAGTTGTTGATCATTTCCTGTATTCTCATGACCTTAATGTTTGATTTAGGGGTGATATTGTAAAGAGAAATTAAATGCTAGTTGCCCTTAGGGGTGAAAGGGTTAACTTTTACCACTCATTTGTATTTGTATTTGAATTTGTATTTATGAATATTTAGACAGGGTAGCCCAGTTCAGCATAGCTGGTTTAAATGGGGCCCTGTAACACCCACCCATCCCACCCCAGGGGAGGACATCCACCACACAGTAATCTTGTGCGTGGGAAATTAACGTCTCCTACCCCTAACCCTGCAGGAGATGGGGCTTACGGTTTATTCATCCTTATCCGAGAAGACTAGAATATCTATCCATTTCTTGATATTATAGAAAGGTAGCAAATACTCCTCAGTTATTTTAAGACCATGAGTATTGGTCCGGCTGGGGCTCAAACCCTTGACCTCCCGCACAACACAATCCAGCGCTCTAACCAATTGAGCTAACCGGGGGGCAATTCGTTGAGGGGGCGGTTCATTAAGGGGGTGGTTCATTAAGCAGGCAGTTCATTAAGGGGGCGGTTCATTAAGCGGGCGGTTCATTAAGGGGGCGGTTCATTAAGGGGGCGGTTCATTAAGGGGGCGGTTCATTAAGGGGGCGGTTCATTAAGGGGGCGGTTCATTAAGGGGCGGTTCATTAAGAATCAAAAGTTTTCTCCTCAACAGGACTATTCTGAGATTACAAATGGAAACAGGCAAATGCATCATTAATGCCTTTTTCAATTATAAGAAGGACCACACTATACAATGCTATCTAAAGAATACTGTCACAGAAAAAGCATTTTTCTGTTGAGTGAATAGCCACAAAAAGATGTGCATTGTATGCCTGTTACCTAGGATAATTAATTTTCAGATAGTCTTAGAGAAAGGGGTTAAAGCAAGGAAACCTTTGGGTAAATTGGTCATGATGAAACAAAATATATTCATAAGTTGTCATTTTCCATTGAAAAAAAAAATACAAATTAAATTGAATATACTGCCATCTACTAGACATAAATTAAATATGATACATTTTACTTAAATTAATTTTACCTTCCAAGGCCTCTTCTAATCTGTCCTCGTGTTCAAAGCACTGAGCTCTCCTAAGTCTCACTTTGAGGTAATCTGAGTCTAGGTCTAAGGCTGTACAGAGAAAACAAAGCCACAAGATAAATGAAGGAAACTGGAATTGAGCATCATGTCCATATAAGTAAAAGAACAGCTGCAAAGTATTACAGTGCAAGTTCATAGTATAAAGACAGTATCATTAATTTTTATTTTGGTTGTATACTATACTGGGCAATCATAAAATAGTGCATTTCACTTGTAATACTTTTGCACAATATTATAAGTTACAAAATTTAACCCACATAAACATTTCCATGATATTATCATATTACACTTGAGGAAAAAAATTTATAAAATTAATGCAAAATCAATAATCTCTACCTTTTGTGCAGTCATCTATTGCTTCCTTGTGTTGCTCCTATAAATAAAATACATATCTTTGAATTAGTCACAAGATAGGTGAGGCTAACCCAAGTTAATAGTAAGATTATTATCCACATAAAATATATATGTGCATAATTGATTACTTGAGGAAATACACAACATTGGGTACAGTGCACATACTAACTGTCAAAGACAGTGTAACTGCACAGAAAGCAAACAAAAAAAACTGTTTGTGTTCATTACCCAGTAATCATCAGAAGCCTTTTTCACTCTGCAACCTTTCCCTAAATCATACGGCTGATAACCAATCATTAAATGTGATAAAAGAGCAAACATACCATTTTAACCAGGCAGGCTGCTCTGTTTGCATAAAATATAGATTTTTCCTTGGTAAAATCATTTGGACATATCTTTATTGCACTGGTGTACAGTTCTCTAGCTTCAGGATATTCTAAATAAAAAGTAAAAGAAATAAAAGATCAATGGCCTTCAACATAAATTCAAATTAAATATTTGTAAATTAAAACATGACGATCTTTCAGAGTATAAATAGAAAAAGTAAGGTGGTAAGTTTCAAAACTTACCATCTTTCTCATTCCATTAACAAAACACAACACTATTGACATTGCCAACATTGCCACATGCAGGACACATGTTGCATGTGAACTTCGTAGAGGGCCTGGGTCACCATAGAGTCTCTATGGAGCTGTACATTACAACATCACTGTCAGTGACTTCTTTTTTATTCTTGAAGTCTGGCAGAAAAATTGATGGCATCGCTGTCTTTGCTGTAGGAAAGTTTTAAAATCTAACCACTCATTAAGTACAATAGTATATAGAAAATAACTTTGCCCTTAAAGAGAGCAATGGCTCAACATTTTTACCCGTTTGGCATGATACACATTGAAATAAAAACAGAAATGCAAAAATACCTTAAGATCTCTTAATTTACTACTGACCATCAAGAAGGTTATTTTCTCATCTCAGAGTATCATGTGGCAGCCGAATATACCCCATTTCAAATCATTTGCAAGCTATTAAACATACACATATACTTGTGAAAAATATCTGGCTGTTATCCTCGTTAGCTCAGAAATGTATTAATAGTATTGTACTTCATCATGTTCAAATAGAACAAAACATTCCTGATCTTTAAATAGCTGCATGGCAAGAAGTCATTGCAAGTAGATTTACTTGTCAATAACTTCCACATCAATGATCTTGGTTAATATTTTGTACATCACATCAATATTACCTAAGGTTGAGATAAAAATACAAGTACAATGCGATCATAGTCAGTTCTGTTCAGAATCTTTCACTAATTTAAAGATGACAACAAGGTTTTTTTCACAGCGTATACTGTACAGGTAGGTCTTGACCCTAAACCAAATTGTCTTGAGGAAACATTGTGCTACTACCTACCAGTTCTGGGAGAAAATTTCAAGTGCTGATTAGCTAACAAGTACATTGTACATTGTGGTCACTCACCAGATCTTTTAAAATAATTATTGCCTTTTTCTTTAAATTCCTGTGCCTGTATTTTTCTTTCCTTAGTAAAAGAAAAACAAAGTAAAAGAAAGAGTGACAAATGATTGTGTTCATAATCACTAAATTAAAAAAATCTAGGCTGAAGTTCTGTAGAGAGCTCCACTTATCTAAATCCGAGACAAAATCTACAAATTCAACAACAATGTAGATTACCGGTAACTCCACTTGATTGACATATGTCATCAAAATTGACTTCAGGTGAAACTGATACCAAACTTGTCTGATTTGCAATTCTCTTTAAATTTTGACCCTTTTTATATCAAATATGTCACCAGTTTTCACTTGCCATACAAAGCATTAGTGCCGTATGAAATCGAACCTCAAAAATTCTAAAATTCTTACCTCCTTTTCTTCAGGCGTTAACCTTTCTTCTTCCTCCACTACCTCGTTTTCCTCCTCTTTCTCCTCTTCATTCGTAACTTCACTCGACTTCGCTTTAAAAGAGTCGCTTTTTTCATCTAAATCCTCAACTGCATCTTGAAATGTTTCACTTTCAGAATCTTCTCCAGAAACATTGTCCAACAATTCTTCAACTATTTGAGCGTTCGCAGATAATTGAGACCTGTTTTTTAAATGTTCATCTTTGCTTACTTTTTTCGCCGCGCACTGTTTATACTTCTCTCCATTCTCATCCGACTGTTTCTCAACAGATTTTCTTCCTTCTTTAGAATCTTCGTCCACCTTAGACGCCATATTGTGTGAAATTCACTCAACGTCGTGTAATCGAATTGAAAGATGACATGTTGTGAGTAAGCATCTCTTGCATCGCAGGCTCATACAAATTCTATAACCATTTATTTTTTTTCTACTTAGTCCGGCTTAGAATGATGGTGATTTCATTTTACTTCATTCTTCAAAAGCATTTGTTTTTCTGATATCATGATAGGCGTTAATCGAAATATAAAATTCAAAAGCAAATATACAAATGAAAAATGAGAAAACGAAAAAAAGAATAAACTCACAACGTTAAAAAAAAACCAAAGATAAAAGTATTTTTAAATTTTTCTTCGTTGCAAAATTTTTTAATAAATTTGTATCTTTGTAGCACGATTCTTGAAGATATGGCAAAACAGGGGCACGTAAACCATCAGACGGAGCTAATAATGTGACACTTTTTAAGGGCTTATCGATTCTCGCCGCGTCACAGTCATGCATGCCGCAGTGATAGTTTGACAGACTAAGCAGATTCACGACTTAACTGAGTATTCGTATTCACACATTGATTTTTATAACATAACCAAAGTAAAGCGCGCGCTCTGATTGGTCAATTTAGCGTCCCCCATTTTCCCATGGGTGTACGCTGCTGACGTGAGCAAATGCAAAGACTATTTTTCCGCGCGCGCTTGTTTCTTCTGGTC
This sequence comes from Stylophora pistillata, assembly GCF_964205215.1. NCBI lineage: Eukaryota > Metazoa > Cnidaria > Anthozoa > Scleractinia > Pocilloporidae > Stylophora > Stylophora pistillata. The sequence continues at coordinate 28,345,942 of NC_142519.1, read as the reverse complement.
GCGTAAGATTTGTTAAATAAAAGGGAACTCTTTAGCTACAATGTATCAATGTTCTGTTACAAAACAAATGGTAAACACCACAGCGTACACTATTGAGTTATGGATGCACGCGGGAGGTTTGCTAAGCACTCAAGAAGCTAGAGTCGCTCTCGGCTATCGCCTCGAGCGACTCTTACGCTTCTTTCGTGCTTAGTAACCTCCCGCGTGCATCCATAACTCAATAGTGTACGCTGTGGTGTTTACTATTTGTTATTATTTGGGTTTATTATTGTTCTTTTTCCATTTTTTGGCTTTTGTCTTCTTTTCCCAATTCTTTTGTTTGTTTAATTCGCAAGGATAGGGAGGACACCGTTGTATGGATGATTGCTAAAAGTAGATCGTTAATTGCGAGAAGGGCCGGAAAGATACAGAGTTAAAGAGCTAAGTGAGAGCGATCTAGAGAGACTAAGAATTAACCACGGGAAATGCACGAGCAAAGGTGAAATTAATGACGTTAGGTCGTTATTTGCATGTCAAGACAAAGACGAGATAAAACGTTGATTAAATCTGTAACTGCAGTTTGAGATATTGGAGTTCACACGGTAATAGATCGTATAAAAGCTATAAAGGAAACACAGCTGGAAATGGCAAAGAATAATTTTGATTTCGCTTTTTTTAATTCATAAAATCACAACATATGTATTACACCTTTCATCCGCGTTATTTACAAGACAATGGAGAAAAAGTTTTTTTGATGCTAGGGGATCAAGATATGTAATAAGCGACGAATTCGGAACCATTGGCGTCAAAATGATTTTCAGTTACTCTATTACAGACAAATTTACATTTTACAATTTGTACTCTAACAGGTAACATGCGAGAAGTGACGTGGTTTAAAGCGAGTTAATTCTGATTGGTTGTCAATCACAATAACGCTTGTAAAACTGGCCGATATAAGTCGCTGTACTAGCTCACTAGAGAACCTGGCATCTTCGACCTGAATAAACTCGGTAAGTACACATTCGATGTACTAACATGTTTTGTTATTGAAGTATCATGCAGTACTATTTATCATAAGAAATCGTCTTATTCAAGGAAGCTTATCTAGCGGCGGCAAAAATCTGCATGATTTTGAAAATAATACCAAGAAAATAAAAGCCACTCAGAAAAGAGTTGACAAGATAAAATTGGCTCTGTAGAGAGATTCGTAGAAAAAAGCAGTCTCTATGTAATGGTTGAAACCGACTCACAAGGATATTTCAGCATTTCTTTTACCCGAAACCAACTTGCTGTTTTTGTGCCCTCTTTTTTCCCTGTGTGTTGAATGCTTTGAAACTTTTAACCCGCAGTTCGGTAGCATTCTGCCTTTTAGAAGCAAAACCGTGCAATCCACTTTTTACCTAAGTGTTTTCCCGAGATAGGACTTGAGGCTAGAAAAAAAAGAAATTAGATGTTGGTTGAATGTTAGAGCTCGCGTGTGTGTATATGTAAACAGTACAAAATACCTTGAGCGCGCCAAACACACAATACTCCTCGCCAGTTATTGTTTCCTAATTTCAGAAATGGCGACCTTTCACTAATCGATTTTCTTCCTGTCAGTGCGTTATGCTTTTCCTCTGGGGTAACCGTGTAGTCTCTCATTTTGTCGAGAAAACATTTACACAGGTTTTGCCTGCAGGTGGGTTTTTTCTTGGTGGTTTTGGTGGTTTTTCAAAACACTTTAAGACTGATATTATTACTATCATTAAAAGTGACAGTCCTAAGAAATCTTTGATGAAAATTGTAATCAAAGGATCAATGTTCAGTACTTTTTGTACCCTAGTTTCATCCTAGATTATAGTGATCATATATATCGATAGGCAGAAATTAAAAAATGCTTGAAACGTGTACACAAACATACTCAATACCTTTAGTTAGGCATATATTAGGATCAGGATTTAAACAAGGAAATATAGTAACTGTTGTTTGTTACCACGAATCGATATGTTTTTCCATTCCAGTCATGCAACAAAAGTCACAAAGATCCAAAAACTCTGATGAAACTGAGATGCAATTTGAAAAACTTTTGATGGGGTGTAAAATATTTATCATGTTATCAGAATTTTTTTTAAATATATAATGCTCGGGGGTTATTTTTCCTTTTTCAAAATAGCCTCCAGCTATAGAATACAATTTTTGTTGTTCAAAGAAGCGATGTACTACGAGATCCTAAACATGATCAATTGAAGTTCAAAACATATTCGGGTCTTATAAGGTATCTGCAAGGTATGTCTAATTACGTGAGTGTAATGATATTTTAGTAAATAAGTCGTGCCCTAACCCGATATTCACGCTGTTTTATCCGATGCTAAACATGTGGGTGGAAACCGACTGAGCGAAAATCACGGTTACAATTTAATTTCCTAGCAAGGTTATAGCGAGTTAGGCTCAGTAAGATCAGGAAACATAGAAATCGTAACTTGGCGTCTTTCCCCAGCGCTAATTTAGCTCACAGAAAACTCGACTGAAATGACAGAAGCGTAGCCGACACCGTGACCTTAATTTTATCCTATTTTTACTGGTTTAAGTTTCTAGTTCATACACTCTTTTGGCCTGAATTCCAACTTTTGTCACTCATTTTTTGTAAATCATAACGTATAAAATTCTACCATGTACTGATAATATTTTGCTGCTATGTTCGTTTGTTCAAAAAGCATTTTGTGAGTACTCTTGGTTGAGACAAATTAAACTATTTCCAAGTAAAGTAACCTATTTGTTTTATTCACTAAGTAAGTGTTTCTGTATTTCTTTATCGTCAAGCGTTGCTAATACACGAAGCTGTCAAAAGACCTGTAAGTCTTTGAATCTTAAACAATTTCTCCTAGTGTTTTGAATGCACAACAAATTACCCATCATAAAATTCAGATTATTTCCAGGTTTAAAATGTCCTCTGCAAGCAGATAAACTAGTTCACTTTTGATATTTCTTCTAGTCAATTAAAGGATCACCTGCCTCTACATCCCACATTGCTCTTAGGGAAAATAAAAAAAAAACTTTATTGCTCTTGAGGCCATTAGCTAACAATTGTTATTTTTTTGGAACCACCTGGGGAAATTTTTAAGGACTTTTTTAAAAGCAATACAGTATTCGTTTTGGCTGACGTGGGAGACAAGGCAAAGAGCTTTCATGTCCTAATGAAACTGTCTAAAAAAAATCTCATTCCTCCACTGACTGACACGGTTCAATTGCGATACTTATAGGTAGGCAAGAAAGGAAGGAAATATCAAGGGAGGGGAGGAAGAAAGAAAAGCCGGAAACACGAGAGACCATAGTTTAAGGAAAGGGCGAAGGAAATAAGAGGGTGTATATGTTATGAGCGGGAAGTTCTTATCCCCAATGCAAAACATGATTCTTCAAAGTTCTTCATTTCTGGCTCCAGTTAATGCCTTCTCACATTAGTTTTAGAGCTCTTGAAATGCTGGAGTTTATTGTTCAGTTTGTAAGTCATTTATGATCATTGAATACTTAAACAGAGAGATTAGAACCCGAAACACTGACTGAGTTTGTATTTAAGAGCGCGACATGATAAAATTATCGTAAAGAGCTAATGAGTCACGCGACGAAAATTCGGTGTTGCGTTCGCGCAGCCGCGCAAGACTGTGCTAACTAGAAGTTCAATATCAAACCTGAAATGTTATTTAAAACCGTTTGAGTCAGTTTCGTAAAATACTGGTGAAGTCCAAAACTGTGGTGGAGAATATCACGATAACTAACTCCGGGAAGTTGAAATGATTTAGGAAGCGAGTATACAGAAAGCGGAGACTTACAAGCTTCTGTACTTTGACATCTTGGAGAACCTATATCAAGTAATAAAAGCGTTTCTTTTAATAAAAAAAACAAAAAAACAAAAAAAGTAATCATACAAATGGAAGGAAAGCCATGCACCCTACAGATTTTCCCAACAATTTTGTTTGATTACATTAACACTTCTGCGGGCATGATTCAACATTTTAGGTTGCTCTCTCCAGGTAGGGTTCCACTTTGATAGTAATTCAATAATATTTATCTATGCAGTCAACACTGCGTCAACATTGGCATTTTTTTTTTTTTTTTTTTTTTTTTTTTTTTCACAAATGACACTTTTGAGAACGGAAAGTGGTTACAAAATCACTGCTGTTTGTGTCTTATTTTTGATCAAATTACGATGGCCCAAGAACAAAAGTATTTAAGATCTCATAATACATAATACATAAGCCATAATACAAAGCAACATGTGATGAACGATCACCATCGGTCCGTTAGAGAAGTTTGTAGATGTTTGATACTTAACCAGTTTGTACTACCTGAAATCACTTTGAATAAAGGCCCCTTTGTCGGATCGAGAATCCTCTAGAAGTCAAAGAATTCAACTTTCAGTTTTATCACTTCCATCAAGGTGAGGTATCCGCCCCGGATAAACCCCTCCATTACGGCAAAATGATACTATGATGGAAAGCGGTTGCCAATGTTGTTAAGCAAGATAAAGGGACTTGTATATCAATTCATATCAACTTATATCAATTTTTATCAATTTATTGTCAATTTAATGACGGAGAAAGACGTTGCATTTATCTGTGTCCCTAAGCTTTATCAAGTGCTTAAAAGCATCTTACGTAACATGGATTCCACGAGAGAGATAAACTCCTTTTAAATTATCCGCGGAGAGAAAAATGTCGCCGAAAACGCGAGATGACAGCATTGATGGCAGTGATAAGCTGAGTGTTTGCCCCGGGAATGTCGAGAAGACTAAAATTGAGGAGGCTGTGTTTTAGAAGTATTCGATACAAAAACAAGGGGAACTTGACATATAACGCTTTTGTTCACGGTCAGTTATTTTGCGCAAACAGGCTCTGATGTTTACGAACAGTTTGAGTAGAATGTGTTTAAGTTAGGAAGTGAACATTACCAAGGGAGTGAGTGATAAATTGTCATAAACGATAAATAAATGAAAGAAACTGGGTGCCAAAGTCTTAACAGGGCGAGGGATAATGAAGAAAAGTGAAAAATATAGTTTTCCTTGGGAAAAGTATCTCACACCCAATTCACTGGTTAGTTAAACGGGGTTTAACTGGATGAAAATTAGAAACAGAGAATTGAAAACCGAAATTTTCCATAGGTTTTCAACTTTCAGGTTGAAGCGTCTTCTACCGATGAAGAAAACAATATTCAACCGTGTTAAAAAAAAAAACAGCTTTAAAACGTGTTTGAATAGGGCAAAAGTCAACTTAGAGATAAATCATACAGTGTTTATCAATCAACGTGGGAGGCGCGTTGGCCAAAAAGAAAAGCACCTTTGATACTGGGTTTAAGTGCTTGGTGGGCTGATATTTTGTCTCTCATTGGTGGATGCGAAACAAACAGAGAATTGCTATTGCAATCAAAAGAGTAACCTCCTTCATTTTAACCAGAGTAGCAGTGATATTAATTGATCTCGCTTCTTGGTTTGAGCCGATCGAAGCAATTGTAATCTCGTCATTTGAGGCCTGAATTGTTGCTTTGTAATGCATAACGGGGTTAAGTAAAATAGTAGGAAAGTACGATTGTAGAAGGGAATGGCTGTAGAAAACTACGTTCATGACGGCTGCTTCTTTCTATATCTCCATGTATATTTTTACGAAAATGAGATGCTAGTAAGCGTCTCAGAGTGAGTGTGGAGTGTGAGATAAAGACATACTTCATCTCTGTCGTCATCCCGGCTATGGGCCAACGAGAGCCTCAGCTACGAGAAACCTTCCTCCACACATTATGCCTATCACGCGGAATGCCAATCAATCTATTTTTAAAGCCCAGTCGTACTGCGGATATCGTATCAATGCTCTATTGAGGAGCTTTGATAAAAGCGATTGAGCTGCAGTCCCAATTTTAGTGCTACACTCAGGCTTCGGGTATCGACTAAATTATTAACTGAATTATAACCTCTCCTAATGCAAACTCAGGAAGTTCGTGCCTTAAATCCGATTGACTAATCTCTTTAACAAAAAGGACAGGCAAAACCTGAACTGAATTAACCTAGCTAATCAATAAACCTTGAGACCTAATATGGGTGAATCTAGCGAAGTCTCGTTTACGCCACGAGCCCGACGAACATACCTCAATAGAATTCTAAAAAAGCTTCGAGCATTTTCTCTCCCTGAGCCACTTACAAGGAAGAGAGAGACTCAGATCGATTGATCCTTAATCAAAATGACAGACGCTAAACTTTTTTTTCTCTGCCCCAGATGTCCTGCGCACGCCCGAACATCAACACATGCGACCTCTGAAAGCACATTGTTGAGCAACTTCAAGCCAAATGTCACAAGTTATGTTTACCTTTCCGGCTCGACTTGAAAAGCTAAATCCTTTAGAAGAAGGAAAAATGAATATCACTTCCAAAACCGAAGGAGCTATTCGCTAATAAGCTAAAAGTAGGTTAAGTACCGAAAGCAAACATGCAATGACGCCAGAAAAATTAAAGCGAAATTAAAGCGATATTCCCATTAGCAAACAACCTTACAAGCTTTATGATCACTGATCAGTAATCTTAAATAAAGCGGAGATAGGCCTCCCTTAAACAGTTATTCTAATATCTTGAGAGGAATAATATACTCTAACAGTCGTCTTACTTATAGTGATGAAATTATTTAACGAGATAGTCCCATGATTTCTCATTTCATCACAAAACAGCTCATTTGGGTGTCATGTACTGTCTGCACTAACCCGTGCCCCAAATTCATTATATTACACTTTCTTTGCAGTCACTCGCAGTTGTAAGAAACAGTGGCGAAGACTGTAAAAGATCAAGCCTTATTTTTTCTAAATGTTTTGCCGGTCTTGCAAGGAAACTGAAGTTGTAACAATTATTATAAGTTGTAACAATTATTGGCTTTCGATGATCATGTGGATACTCAATTTTCTAATTTGTCTTGTGTTTTAGTTCAGTCTCACTTGGCTTAGTCTGTTTGTTTGGGGTGTATGCTCTTTGGGATTAGTAGCCTGCTTTGTAAAAAAAATTCAACCTATATGAGTCCCTATTGTACTATGTATGATCTCAGCAAAACATGACTATACATCCTTAATGCAGCGATACGCACAACGAAGTAGTTGAGACCATGTGAATCAGAGAGCTCTAAAGCGGACTATAGAATCTATCAGTGCCTATCTGGATAATTTCACCGCTGAAACTTTGAGGGCAACAACCCAAACTTCCCTTTGCTACACGAAACTCAGCAGGGAATTCTTTGGTTTTTCCGCCTTTCTACAGTATTGACTTTCTTGGCACGAAATCAAGGCTCTACCGATAAAGTTAGCTGATATGATAAACCAAATACTAAAGGCAGGTTTTCGGCATGCGGCATCAAATAAAGGAATCGATCACCGTCGTCCCGCGCGTTATTTGTATCAGTATTCATCGTGTGCGGAGGAACGTTAGTTCCACGGTATCGATATTCCGGTGTTCTTACGTACTCACTCTCGTCGTGCAAATATATCGTGAAACACTCTGTAATATCAGACTCTCACAGAGCATAATAGTCGGTAAAGTGCCTATAATAGAACTTGGGAGTGGTCCAATGGGGTCACCGAAGGGTGATCACTTATGAGACACTTCAACTTGATATCTGTTCTCCGCGCGAGAAATCTGGACTCGCGTCGGATTTCGCGAATTTCCATCGTATGGCTCCACGGAGCCATGTGGTCTAAATTATACAGCCATCTTAACTGAGTACGTTAGTAATATTTCGTCAATCAAGTCACCGATCTCCCTCTGATTTCAAATACACAACCTGACAATTTTCACTTCAGATGGCAATATCTGATAACACTTTTTTTCTGTATGAAGCAAATGAAATATTGTTTTCTTTAGGAAAACATGATAATGTTCTGGCATTTTGGGTCCGAATCTTTTGTTTTTCATCAGTATCGTTATTTTGGAGATCAAGTTCATGCTTCTATTTGATTTAGAAATTGAAATACCAGAACGAAAACAAAATGCAAAATGATTAAGTCGAAGGAATGCAGGGCTGAATGTCGCGTGAGCTCGGTGAAACAAGAGATGCAACTGCTCTTAATTCGCGAAAGCTTTCGAACAATTGATCACGGAAGAATAAGACGAGTCTGATAGAAGGCTCTGTTTTTTTTTGTTTTTTTTTTTTTTTTCTGTACACGAAAATCTTTTTCAGGTGTCTTATCGATGTGTTCTCGCGATACAGCGAGTCACAACAAAAACAGCACAGCATTTATAAATTTACAAATAATCCCCATCTGTGAATATCTAATAGCACAGTTATTAACTTCACCTTTGTCAGCTTTGGCATTGAGTTTGGCAGCGGGACAAACTGTTCTGAAGGAACACTTACTGAGAGAGGACTTAGAGAGAGAGAGAAAAACTAGTTGGATCAGTGAAGTGAAATTCAAATCAACATCTGTAAAGCTTGCTACGCTGGATAATACCCGAGAATATTAAGAAGGAATTAACCAATTCAAATTTCATTAAAAGTAACTTTGTAGAGAGATTTACTCTGATCATTTGAGCCTTTCGGTGTATTTCTGTGTCAAAAACAAGCTTTGTTCTATGTGTAAAACTGCATCGTTTGTTAGAAGAAATTGACTTTTTTTGCCACCACAGTGTTTAATTGATTGTCTCTTTTTCTCGTATTTCATTTAAGAATAGTGTAACAACCAGGAGGGTAGCTAAGTGTTACTGCTTGTGATCCACAGCTGTCCGATTTGCAGGGATCAAAATCTGTGGCGCGCCATTGGCTGATTGCTCAGAGCCCTTTGCAAGCATTATGTGCTATTTGGGCTATTTAGATTTTTGCACAACAATGGAGTTCACGGGATAATTGATCTCTTAAAATAGCTTTTTGTATCAAGGTGGCCGGGTTCTTTTGTTCTGAAGCTTTTCTGTTCGTAAGCAGTTGTTAAGCGCATCACTAACTACAAACAATCGGATGACAGGTTTAGTGAACGAATCTTCTGGAAAGAAGTAGCCCTCTCCGGTGAGTAATAAACACATTTTAGACTAACAGAAACTTAGATCTTTCCTGTGTTTGCGCTAATACCAATACTTCTCGCTCAAACAAAACTCTTCAGCTCTGTTGGATCTTTATGCCCCCTTAGTTTTCTTTAGAGTTCCAAACAGTAGGAGCTAGGAAGCAGTGAAGGCAATTCGTCTAAACACCGCAGGGGTGGTATAGAGAAGTTTTCTGTCACCGGAAGTGCTAGGTGTGTTATCTCAGCACGAGTGATTCTGACCGCTGTCAATGCGAAGGTAATTCGTGATCATTGTTTAGTTGACTGCGCCTAAGAGGGTCGATTATTGAATTCGTCCAAGTGTGGACAATCAACAACTGGTAAAGAGAGCTTAACAACCGCTAGACGTTTCTTCGAATTCGCGTAAGGACAGTTAAAATAGAATCTTCGCGTCGCGGAATCGATGTGTAGAAACAGAGGTTTTCCAGGTATGTTTGAATTGTGTTCTTTTATCAGTGACTTCGCAGGAAGTCGAACTATTTCATTTCCTTTCTCCGATTCCACCGGTTTGCGTCTTATCTGTCTGTTCGAATTTATGTCGAATTTTTAGTCTCATACGGGATGAAGAATGCTCCGATCTTTTCCGTAACATATCAGTTGGCTGCTCAGCGAGTTTGCCAATGAATGATGCTCAATACCCAAAGAGTAAATAACCCAGAACGTCATATTTTGAAGATACCGATACATTCATAATTCATGTGAAATTTCAAAGAATTGAACGAATGAGTCATGATTTGAAATGATGCGGCAAATTAGTCGCTATAAATGACTCGTTACAAGGAGTACGGAGCGTAACACTCACTTCTAACCTTGTGATATTCATCGTAACAGATCGATGAACGAATGCGTGTAATATTTCACTGGTTGGTCGCTTCAGCTTAAACCCCACTAAAGGACAAATCAAGGGATCTAGGATCAAGAAAAGGCAGGGATCTGCATCTTTTCAGATGATGCTGGGGTTACGGAGCCTGGTTTTTACAGCTGTCTTCACCGTATTAAATAGTGAAACAGTGGAGTCCTGCAGTGGTGAGTCACTTTACTCATGTTCCTATAAAGGCCACGTTACACACTACAGTCCTATTGTTGAAAATACGTGATGCAGGAATGCCATGAAAATATCCCAAATTATTTTTTACCTTACGAGATGAAACTGATCTATAATCTTTATTGCTTCACGTCGACAACATGCAATGTTTGAGAAAGTGCCGATTTCATTTGAAATCGACAAAGCGCGTGTCAATTTCGGAGATATCGAAGTCAGTAGCGAATGAGTGTTCATTTCAATAACTTAATTCTCAGCTCAAGGTTGATGCGTCCTCGTGCAAGCGCGCAACAGAAATCTATTTACTCCTTAGCTTATAAAACTGCGGCATCCTTTCGAAAGTCGTCCGACACTTACGACTAACTAATAAACTATGCTATCTTTTGTGTATGCGGCCTCCGAAGCTTATTTGCAACGCTTTTAATTACAATCCGCAAAAACGAACCGACCCTTTTTAGTTGAATAGTTTAGCAACTTGCTTTTCATAGATAAATTGGAACAACAGGAAAGGTTTATTTCGTTGTTACATGAAAGGAAAGGGTGTTCAAATTAAATTGACTTCGAATAAAACCGAAGTTCAACTGAAAACAAGGCTCTATTTCATTGTTATACATTGTTATTGTTGGTGAACAATTGACGGTTATTTCGGTTTCCACCTCCTTAGGCCCGGGTACGGCGATGATTATCAACCTCTGTATTAACTTCTGTTGAGGTGGATAACTATAACTTCAAGCTTTTAATGTGAAGCTAAACTGAGCTGTAAATAGGTTATAAACACACAAGCGAGGGGCACTAGAGCATGTGATATTTAGAGAGGGGCCTTTAGCTGTAATTGGAGCTTTCAACATCATAATGCATTAAAAAGTACATCCACAAACTTAATTAGTAAACTGCAGAGCGAAATTCGAGTCCATTATGAGCAAGAAATAAACAGGATTCCTTTCCAATTTGCACTGTGCTGAAAATTAGATAGAAAGGCCGTGCTTGTTTTAAATTAGAAAGGAATCTAGATGAAACATGACTAGTTTATGCGTCAGTCACTTGTACAATGGGAAAGTTAATCACTCATCAGTGGAAAATGACACTATGCAGCGCTAGAACTGTAATTATGATTTAACAATTTTAAATATCTCCAGAAAAAAAGTCCAAAGAAAATGTTTTGCTTTGCGCTAACTGCAAAACGTCACCCACAGTGAAAGGAAATCATTTGACGGCCATCAATTTGATGCCACAAATATTTACTGTTGTTTGTTGGACGGGAAACAGTGCCTTCATTGTTAGAACTATCAGATCTGATGCCACTTTAATGCGTCTACCAGAATTCCATAATATTTGCACCCTAATTTTTTCCGCGAGCAGACGCGAGCAGAATCGAGCTTGTTTTGACGCTAGTATTCCTGTCTGTCTCGGCGAGCCCTCTGTCACTCTGGTTGCGTGTAACCTTTGATTGTTTGCCAGAATGGGAAAACAAGAACAATACTTGTTAGGCAATCGCATTGTCTGCTGAAGTAAGTTGCCTCAGTGGCGTCACCGCTACTAACCCACGCGAGACTCTCCGAGTTACAGGTTTTTTTCTCGATATTTTCTTTCATCAATTGAACTTGAAAAAGCGGAAAATCCGCCCTTTTCTAAATTTCTTCACTAATGTATAATGAAATCAATAAGCAAAGGAAAAGCAACAAAAAACCGGCATATTAAGCAAAAGAGATACGGGTTACGCTAATCTCAAAGCTCTCTCTTTCGTCTTCTTGTTGCCTTCCTTGACCCGACCCAAAGAGCCATCTATTATTAATTTATATAGACAGTTCGTCTCTTGTTTTGTTTCCTTTCCAAACAATAGTGATGACTTGAAAGAGGTTTTATCTTTGGAAATAAATTGTATTCAAGAAGGCACAGACTGCTTTTGAGCTGCGCAGCTGTGCTGTGAACTTCTCAAGTTTTTCCCGGAAATTTTGGACCTTCATGGTGGTTGATAAAGACATTGCCACCGACCTAGCCTAAAAAAAAAACGGCCCGGCCTCTTCGTCACTTGCTCGATCATCTGTATTCAGACAAGGGGCGTGGGTTGATCGAGTGTGTAGTAGCCTACACATTTTTTGATAGCAATTGAAATTTAACGATAAAATTCAAAAACTGATGTTTTAATGTTTTTGCATTATTGTGGTTCAATAAAGAAGAATATTGCATTCAGTTTATCGCCTTTCTGTTAACCTAAGATGCAGAAGCGTTGTTTTTAGTTGATCTCCATGGCAAAATATTATCCCTTCAAACCTGGCAATACCAGTCACCGGAAACATTAGTTCTCTTCATGATCTCAGTATTCCTTACACGTACCAAAATAGAATAATCAATTCTTTTGGAGACGTGCGCGCCTTCCTGTAACAGTATGATAACGTTTAGAATTTCAGAGGCTCCCCTTCAGCGAGATCACAGGGTTGACACGGCCAGAGAACTGTTTCGGATTTTTCCATGAAATACATGTTCTCCAACCCGTTCGCCTTTGGAAGGTGACGGGGAATGATATTTATCCGCAGGTATTTTGATCTTACACGAAGCGGAAAAGTAGCCACTCGTCGTGTTTTCTTTGCATTAAACCAATATCGTTGGAATATTTTGGTGTGCTAATACAAAGTCCTGTTGTATAGATTCAAGGTCAAAATTTACGTGCCCGGTACAACGAAATGTAACACTAAAAAAGCAAGTCCTCGTGGCTAGTTAAATCCCACAAAGGCATCCAATAGGCTAGAACTTGCCGAAGCATCATGTGATGTACCTGCATTTGAGCTCGTCAGCTATCAAAATTTCGTTACGTGAAAATTTTTAACACCATCAAAATAGTATATTCAGCCGGTTTACCATTCATATATTCGTGTTGATTTACTTATTTTAGCTCTTGTCTTGTCTCGCGAAATAATTAAGTTACCAGCTTATCCGAATTAGAGTACTATATTACAATGCTCTTGTCCCTGACTTACTTTATTTGCGAAATTTCAGGCGAGGTTAGGTTTTCTTTAAAGTTATTTCACCTTTCAGTCAATGACTCTTCCACCACCATATTTATTTATTAACATAATCATTCGATCCAGCTTTCATACTCGAGTTTTGTCTTTCTAGCTTCGCTCGCTCGTTCATTCGTCGGCTTGTTTGCTGGTTCACTCGTGCCGCCGGCGTTCTCTGGATTAGAGGCTTTGCACCATCCGTGGTGCAGATTATTCTACACTCATTTAAAATTTTTGAGCTATCACTTTGTTCCCGAAGAAATAATGATTTGAGCAAATATAAGTCGACAGTCCTCGTCGATGATTTGTGACATGATTTTGTCTTGCTTTTGCTTATAAACCGCGATCAGAGACCATGAAATAACTGGCCAGGGGAAGAGTCGACAATCCCTTAACTTACCCCCCTCTGAATAGCACTCTTTAAGCAGGCTTGAAACATCTAAAGCAGGAGCCTTCATTAAAGAAACTAAATTTTATGAAAAATTATGTGTTCTAGTTGGTGTTTAGAATACAGTGTTATACGTGTTCTCGGCTTCACGCCGCAATATCCCAGATGTTTTCTCAATACTTTCATTTGCTAAGATGACTTTTGCCTCTCAAAAGCACTTCCAAACCTAATCCTACCAGGAGCTTATTAGTATTTTGACTTTTGTATTTGTTCAGTTTAGGTTTAAATTGGAGGGAAGCCAAAGGAAAAAAGCATGAAAATTTTCGCCTCAGGACCTGAGGCATCATTGAAAACGGTTTTTTTTTTTATCATGTCCTTGTGATGGAAAAGTTTGCCTGTTCTAGGATCAGTTGCTTTTAAATATAGGGCGGTGTGGAAAATAAACTAAGCATTTCTTATGTGGTCCTAAGATATTTCCGCTCCACTCATAAGCATTTCATTCTTTGCTGTCTGAGAGATTGAAATCGTATGCTTTTTTTTTCTACAACATTTTTGGGTAGATTCTTGGAGAACACTACTCTATGAAATGGAATAAGAACCCTTCTTTTATGAGAACGTTCGGGCTGAGATTAATCTTAATTTTATGAACCTACTAAGAAGATACCCAGGCCGAGAGTCAGTTTAGAACGGCTTCTTTTTTTTTTTTTTTTTTTTTTTTGTGAGAAGTACAAAAAGGGTAAAAGAAATGTAAAACTGTGATCTAACGGGACAATTAACTCAAATACTTGGGGACATTTTAACATAAACAATGCGGTTATTGCACAACACACTGAAGAATAACTCAGTTTGCGGTCGAACTTAGTCTGGTCACGTACGAATTGATAATATATCACACAACTTTAGGAACATGTCAAGAACGTTTTCAAGCTCAAATCGCGAATAAAATAGCAACGCTCAGCCTCAGCATCAAGATTGGTATTCTTATAGAGAAAAAAGAGTGTATTTAGTACCTATAACGATCTGATAAATATTACGTCCCAATTGCTTTGTTTACATAAGAATTCCATCCTTTTTTTTTTTTTTTTTTTCATAAACTGGTTATTAGGACTAACATATTGTATTATTACGAAGCAAGAGTTGTATACTTGTGCCCTCGTGACAAGTTTTAGACCAATAGGAGGCTTTATTAAAACCAGAATTCTTCCTGTCTCAGTGCCAAGGTTATCCAGAAATATGCAGTGACTGTGCCTGTTTGTCTCAAGTGGAAAAACCACACGTTCTTTCTCGATTTGTCATTCGCTTTACTCGAGTCTAATGTTGCAGAAAACCGGTATTGCCTGTTCACTGAATTCGATTTATTTCTTGACCTTTTCTTAACAAGCTTTATAAGAGTATCAGAGCACTGAATCTTTATAACAGACAATGACACAAATATCGTAAGGAAAAATCCATTACCAGAGCTACGAATCAGTAATTAAGAACTAAAAATGATAGTTTTCCAGCCATGCATTGATAAGTTAGGTATCGATTTGATAGGAATGGTGGTCCGCCGAAGTATAAGACTTTGTGGTTGTAGAAATAACGATATAACACGAAAAACTTCTATGATTATCATACCATGCAGTAAACGGGATAACCTGACGTGCCAATGCTTTTGAATATATTTTTTTCCCGAAAGGATGCCCGTGTTAAGTGACGGATTAACCTTTGTAAGTTTTTTTCTGCAAGACGGACGGCTAAGAGTAGGTTTACGCTAAAGAATCATTCTAAGCCATAGTAAATCTATCATGTAGGACAAAAGAGACGTCAGTTAGGCACTCGCGACTGACACTTCTTTGTTACACAATATACAGTCCCCATGTCTAAGGCTTGATTTACTGTAAAACTACGTAAGCCGTAGATAAACTCTTTTTATGCTTGCAGTCAATCAAGCTTAACCTACCCATGAAACTTATACTTTGCGAGAATTCATAATTAGTTGTTAATTGAAAGTGCCAAACTGCCTAGCAGATCAGGATTCTAACAGTTTTAAAAGGAGGTCACTTCACTTCATTGTTAATTTACAATATCTTTAAAAGACCATTCGTGGATTTGCCGGTTTTTTAAAAAAGAGACTGGGAACGGTAGGAGTAGTAACGCCGCCGACCTCGTGAAGGGTGAACAGAGCTTTGTCAAATAGTGAATGCAAAATTTTAAGCCAAAATGCACTATTCATTTGAGTTTATTCGCAGGTTTAAGAAACTCTGTTAAAAGCATTTGAATAAAGTGGTCTTTCAAGGACGTTCTGGCAAAAGGCTAAATTAACAGAGTGCCAGAGTCAAACCGAGCGTAGAAAATTTATCAGTAACCAATGAGCCAATGAGGACTTAATGATTATAATCGCAAGTCGCAATTAGTTTAAGTTCTGCATCTGATTGGCCAAGAGGTTGGCTCGAGTTTGTGGACAAATCACAGAGCATTGCGAAGCAAAGCCAAAGCCGACCTAACCGAACTGCTTTCGACACCCGATTGAAAAAGGCTGTAAACAGTTGCCTCAGCCAGCTTATAACAAAATAATTATCAATTTATTTTTGCCATGAGACAGATTACAAATATGGTTTATTTATCAACTCAAACCTTCCTTTTTTCAGTTCCTCGGATCCGTGTTAAGAAAGGAAATGAGAAAAAGATCATCGAGGTGACTAGCGGGAAGGATGTTAAACTTATTTGCCAGATCGGAACCAGTGGTCAAAACCCAAAACCACGATATTACTGGCTCAAAGACAATCAGACGTTCACTCCATCGGATCATCCTCGTATGAGGTTAAAACCCTTTAAATACCTAAAAATTAAAAAAGCGGAGAAAGAGGACGCTGGCTTCTACACCTGTGTCGCGGTAAATGATTGTGGCGAGAATTCTTATACAATGCAGCTATTTGTCAGAAGTAAGTAAACTTGCGAGCCACTGAAGTTTTAAAAAATACAAGTACGCACGTGATTTACACTGATGTCCCGAGGATTTATCCTGGGAAAGTCCTCTTGTACTCTAAGTTTGCTATAAAGGAGGTGATGTCAGTTTGTGTAGAAGTTGCTGAAGAAGGCGGATGAGAAGGGTAAAGATAGTAATTTTAAACTTGCCATCAAAAAAATTTCTTACCAACGAAGGCGCAAAGTCTTCTTTATCACTGTTGTTGTGATAAAGATATTTTGAACTGAGAGAGCTTGCAGTCCAAAATATAGTCTGGACGCGAAGAGGAGATGCAGGTGGATGTAGTCACAGATAACTTGTAGTGCGAATGAATTTTTCACCTAAAGAATTCCCTGTGTTTTTTTTCCTTCAAGGTCCAACGATGGATCCCAACAAAAATACAACAGGAGGTAGGAAAGATGTATTTGCATTTCTTATCAGAAGAAGACAGTGAAAGATGATTATAGTAATATTTCAGTTGATGCAGGGGCTGATCTTGATTTTTTTTAAATAGAGAAAAGCTAACGTGCCACTAAGTGAAGGCGAACAGGTTATGCGTCAAAGTGACGAACAGAGTTGACGTATTATCCGTCAACTCTCCCTATCAAAGCGGTATATTCCGTGCCCGACTTTTGTACCGCCGCCTGAATTTATTGAGATGCAGCCCAAATAAGATACATTGTTAATGGCGATTAACTTATAGGAGCGGCCATTCATAAGGTTTGAAATATTTGTTTTAACATTCCATGCATCAGGTCGAAAATAAAGCGAGACTACCCGCTTTAGTCCTCTTGATTACATTAGAGATAAGTTCAATACACGGGCTGTCAATGTAGCAAAGCGAGTTTGCCATAACAGTGGTTGTTCTTTGCTTCACAGTTGCTCCAATATTCACAGTGCGGCAATACAAGAGGAAGCGTAACCTTCTTGCAGTACCCGTTGGCAACTCTGTAAAGCTGGACTGTTCTGCCGATGGAAACCCACGTCCTATTGTGAAATGGTACAAAGATGGAAAGTTGTTTAAGGAAAGGAAAGGTGGCAGCAAAGTCTATTTGAGTAAATGGACAACCGTGTTGAGTCTGAAGGACTTGGTTCCCTCCGATACTGGGTCATACAGGTGTAATGTGAGCAACTCATACGGGTGGATTAATCATACATACAAAGTAGATGTTCATGGTAAGGACAAATCTAATGGTAAATTAATTTTTATGAATAAAGGCTGATAGTTTCGAAAGAAACTGTTTGGGGCTGCGTCGGTGGGAGTAACGAAATAATTTGGATATATCAACAAAGTTGAAATGGTAAATTGGCCACCGTAATGTTTACAAAAGCTGACGATTCGAGCGTTAGCCCTTCGTCGGAGCGAATAGAGGAATTGTGGGTTGTGTGTGCTTTTAAAGGCAGAAAATGGAGCTACGTTATTGGTGGGTGCATGGCAACGAGAAAAACATGAATAAATTAGTGGAATGAAAAGCGTTCATTGATCCCTGTGGGATTTAGACTGCCGGTTTGAAAGATGAGCTTTTGTTCAAGATTTTTACGGCTTTCCGTGCCACCTAAGTGCAAGGAAAGACCGCAGATTGCCATATGTTGCTTAGAATGATTGGGTAAATTAAAATGTCTAGCGACTGGTTTCGATGTGTCCTTGTCATTCCTTTCCACGTCTCGAAGGTGTTCTCGGAATCGGTCACCTAGTCTTCTGCCTGTTTCGCCGATGTATATCTTTTTGCAATAAGTGCAAGTTATGCAATAGATTACATTAGCGGAGGTGCACGTGAAGTGATCGGTGATCTTAATGGATCGTTTAGGTCCCGATATTTTATCAGTGTTGTGAATGAAAGGACACGTTTTGCATCGTGCACGAGCGCATTTAAAAGTGCCTGGTTGCTCATTAGTCTGAAAAGAACCTCTGACCAAAAAATTAATTTTTAGTTCTCTTTTACCTTTGCTATTGAATGCTCTTTTATACTTTCAAGATCCCATTCTCCGAATTGAATTTTGCATTTCCGATCATTTCTTTTAAAAAAAAGGAAGACTCGGTCAATCATTCGCTATGTGAATTTGCGGCTCAGTCAGTTAGTTGTTAAATTAGCCCGTTAGCCTTGGTAACTTAGCTGGTCCGTAATTTAGCCGTGAGCTCAGCTAGCGAATCACAACAACAGCATCTACTAGCTAAGACCACCCCTAAAAATGTTCTCGATAAATTCACAAGTTTCAATTAATCAATAAATTAGATGGCATCATAACCATGCTATTTCTAAAAAGCTAAAAATGTCGAAGGGTCGTAATAACTAGGAGAGACCTAGGAGCAAAAAGCAATGACGAGATTTGGTCAATATAGATCATTATTAGGTACGGAGAGCATGAATGCATGTAGTACAAACTACGATGTTTTTAAAGACATACTGTAGTCAGTTTTAATCTGCATAATATTTGAATTCTAGATCTTTGGGCGACCGAAACTCTTTTAGGTAACATTACATTAGTGAGCCAGTCATTGTTCGTCCTTTGGGTAAGCAGCCTCCGTAGTAACTTTCTTTTGTGCACTGTGTATATGTCCAACTTTGTAATGAACCCTGTGTTTCAGAACGAGCTCGTGCTGAACCAGTTATTCTTCCCATGGAAAATGTCACGGTCCATCGAGGTGAAAATGCCAGCTTGACGTGCAAAGCACTGAGTGATTCCATGCCTCATTTCCAGTGGTTAAGGTGGTTTCCCATGAGTTCCAACGGTTCGGTCAACAGTTCAGCCAACTTTTCAATTGAAAGACCACACTACGAAATCGTGGATAAAGACGAAACAGACCAACATGTACTTTCCTCATCATCTAGCGGCAAAAAGTTTGAATTCCACGGTGTGAAGTTGACTTTGGTAAATGTTACAAAGAAGGACAGGGGCAAGTACACTTGCATTGTGGGTAATGCCGTCGGCTACGCAGTCGAGCATGCTTACATCTC
>NC_142519.1:28276603-28321603 GCF_964205215.1 Stylophora pistillata | reverse complement strand
CTCTCAACGTTCCATTTTCATTCCCTTTTTAATTCTTCTGTTCCTTTCTATAATTTGATAATACTTACGTCGTCTGCCTCTAGTTTCCTTTTTCTAAGTCGAGAGAAAATCCCTAGTGTAAGAGGAATTGGTTGATTGTTTAACTGAAATCAACCCAGTATTTTAATTACTTTCCAGGAATATCTTGATTTAGATGCAGCATTAATGAGTCCTTTGGAACCACAAACACCGACGTCATCAGAACCAACTTCAACTCCACGAAATTCGTTAGGAACTGATCATTACACGGATAATGATGACAGAGACACTGATAATGTATTCGTTGACAATCCAAAGGATGTATGGGAATGCAGACAACATACACCCACAGCTCTAAGAAGAGATTCAGAAAGCATGGACACTAAGAAAATAAATAGCGTCGAACAACTGGACAAAAAATACTCGGTACAGGAACGAGCCGGTAATACCGGCGAGGACAAAAAACAAACTCGCGTTGTTGCGTCTAGCGTACCAATACAAAGTGATGTGTAATCAAGAGTATTTATACGCAACGCACGTTGCATCAGCTTATGGTGAAGACAAAGTTCACGCATGAGTTTGAGTCACGCACGCAGTACGGTTATTTAGTCACGTGATCTTGATCGATGGCTCATGGGTGGTATGGAAGAGAGTCAATGGATAGCCACAGAGATGTACTCGAATGGCAGTATACACAACATGAAAGTATAATTAGAATTCAATGAATTGAAATTCCTAAACGAAACAAACACAAATTATCAAATGGGTTTTCTGTTAACTTTGGAAAGCCGACTCAACAGAGGTTTTTTTAAGCTATGTTGGTTAACTTTATAATCGTGCGGAAGTATGAAAGGCAAGGTTAACCCTTGAACTCCCACAAGTGACCAAAACAGAATTTCTCCTTACAGTATCAGTACAATATCAAACAGACAAGTAATGAGAAATAATAAAATGTGAATTAGGGGATTGTAAGTTGATCCAATACCAAATTCTCCAAAGTAACATCATAAGAATTATATGGCAGACAGTAAGGAGAATTGCTAAGGAGATCTCGGGAGTGAAAGGTTTAAGTAAAGCAGGATACATGACACCCAGGTTTTTTTTTTTGTGCCTTTTTAACAAACATTAAACTTGTGTGTTAATTTTCTGTCTCACATCTGGATACAACCCAAAATTAAAGGAAGTCAGAGATAGATTACATATAGCGAATTATGAATAAAAAGTTCTATCATTAAAAGGAAAATTTTGTGATTTCAAGGTTTTGATTGTCACTGTTTATATCATTCATTAGACTTGAGTAAATGTTAGATGACATAAATAAAAGCCTCCATTTGACGCGAAAATATGATTGAATATTTGTCCGTGAAGCGAACAGTTTTCCAAGGGCAAAGTTCGAGAAACTTTTCGAGTCTCGAGGGACAGCAAACGTCTAAGGATAAATAAACTTGGACGTTTTTCTTCCAAAGTAAAGCTGTTTGTCTCAGTATCCTTCAAATATTTTTTGTAGCGCGAGTAGAAGTCGTTTAAAAACAGCTTGTAGTCCAAAAATTTTACTATACGGGATGTTGATCTTTTCATTTTTTCTAGTAGGACAAGTTATGATAAAAGCAACTCTCTTCTTCTGTAACTTTACTAGAACAAGACACTCCGTTATCTTGAATCATCATATAAACGAAGACTTCATTAGGGGACATGTGGAAACTGAGGGATATTATTGGATATTCTTCAGCTCGAGCTGGAGCGTTTTCGGTAAAGAGACGCGTTCGTGGGCAAAGATATCCAATTGGTTATGAATGTGGACATGCCGACATGATTCATTCTAACGCTCAAACTGGTACTTGTAGATAGCGCTCTTTGTTTGCGATAAATATGACCACACCTTTCTGCAAGGCAATTCAGGGGGTCTGATCAGCACCTATCGGTCACTTAATCGCTTATAAAACTGTAACCAAAAATCCGTGGCGCAAGTCTTTTTCCAAGGAAAAACCCAATTCGTAAAGTGATAACTAAATTTTCACACGCTGAACGGTTGGATTGCATTATCCCTCTCAACACGACTGGCGTGAAATGGCTGATATATATTTGCGGCGCTACGTTGCTGTTTGACTGAAGAAACAACCACCATCTCAAGGGAAACATTGATCTTTCCTATCCCTGTCAGTTACTTTGTAACTTCAGTCTTCAGATCAACACCCGAGGGGCTCAGGTACACCTAAACTGAGTTCAAAGTTTACCTAAACTATCACGTGCCCGGCAACGTTGTATCAAGCAGTAGTCAGAATATACTGAAATTGTTGATTGCAAGTACAACATTATTGAGTAAAAGTACCCTTAAGATCTGCAGAAATTTTCCTTTCGCTAATCAATCCTCACCCTCTGTACTGATCCAATTAGACTGACGTCACACCACGCCATCCATACACGTGGATAAAACTTGTACTTTAGTCGCCGTTTCAAAATAAACTGAACCCGCGACTTGCAGTTCATTATCATTTACACGAAATTCTCCATCTGAGTTTTATGTGGGAAAAAAGACCGCCCTTATCGCATTATCCTGAATTTCGTGACACAAAAGAAAAACTTTGAGTTGCCTGTAACACTTGTGCTCGAATACCGGTTTCTAACAAGAATGACACCGGCGAACTCGAGAGGATGTGCAAAAGTTGGTCCGAAGCCAAGAAAACCGCTATGCTTTGATTCTGGTAAAGTACAGTTTACTCTTTTTCGTAACGAAAGGTAAGTCTATTAGTTTGATGATTTAAGTTGTTTGAAAAGTATTTTGTGTTTCTCCGAGTAATTTCACCCTCGTATCAGTATAACGAAAGTTTTTTTGCCAAGCTGTTACGTTCTGAGATCAAAATAAACTGATCTTTGTTATGTTAAAAAAATAATTAAAAATCGTTATTATAAGGCATTGAACAACAATTGTTAAAAGCTAAGAGAAATGAGGCATCGGCGCGGTGTGATTGGTCAGGTGATGTTCACTCGTACTCAGGGTATTTTGACGATCAAAAGAAACAGTCTCTTTGGAACCGAATGAATTTCCAACGTATTTAACACATTTACAATGATCTCCTAAACTCAGTTCATCGCGGGAAACCAGCCAACATCTCTTGAGCCACTTATCTGCCACAGATGGCTGCAACCGGTAAAAGCGCATGCCCCCAACACAGTAAGATGAAACACTCCCAGCGTTCCTTTCAAACTTGATTCATTGAACCAGGCGTTTAGACCAGTCCGGCGTTCAAAAAAACGGAGTGAAATTTTCTCCTATCACTTTAGGTTAATTTTTGTCCCATTCCCTTAGAGCTTAGTTGGCTAAGACAGTACAATTTTCCCCTCGTCCAACTCTTAGCTATAGCTGGATCTCCTCCGAAGCTTTTTTTCTTTTGAATATTTTCACGTCTGAGATAAAGAAATTAAATCAGCCTTATTTTGTAGCATGCTGTTTAATAGAGTGTAGTTATTTGTCATTACACGTAAATAAAAGCCGGGATGCAGAGCAAACGTCGGTTGGTAACTAACCCTTTAGCCCCTAGGGGTTACTTGCATCTAATTTCTCCTCACAGAATCACTGCTAAATCAAACATTGAGGTTATGAGATTAGCGGAAATAGATAGATAGATAGATAGATAATAATAGATAGATAATAATCTTTAGACAGGGTGTGTTCTCAGATCACAGAAGTGGTTTTCAGAACGGCCCTGTAAGCACCCACCCATCCCACCCCAGGGGAGGACATCCATCACACAGTATACTCGTGCGTGGGAAATTAACGTCTCCTATCTCTAACCCTGCAGGAGACGGGACCTCCATTTATTCGTCCCTATCCGAGGGGACTAGAATATCTAACCATTTCTCGATGTTACAGAAAGGAAGCATATTCTTCTCAGTTATTTTAAGACCCTGAGTGTTGGTCCGGCCGGGGCTCGAACCCTCGACCTCCCGCACAACAGTCCAGCGCTCTATCCATTGAGCTAACCAGGAGGTGGTAAAATGATCACCAACTACAGAAGCTATTTTTGAACTATTGTTAAGCTATTGTTAAACTAAGTCTCCGTGTCAGAACCGTCACTAAGAAATGCATAGAGAACAGTCTGAAGAATATGCACGATTTATTCAAGGGAGAGAGTAATTTAGATTCTCAGTCTTAGGTTGAAATGTTTTGAAGGTTAAAGGGGAACACGAGATGCTGGAAATGAATTAGAAATGCATGCGCATTCAATTTGTGATCAGTGGTAAGTATGGCAATGGGGGTTCTAAGCTTGCAAATTGTGAAATTTTACAAAGCGTAACGTTAATAAAGAATTTGTTTTCCAAAAATAAGCACAAGGGCATAGATTAAGGGTACAAAGTTCCCCTCCTCTGCCCCTCAACTTAATTAAGAGTACTTGGAATGAGAAAATACCTAGGGGGTTGATTGCGATTTTACGGTTTTCTATGTTATGAGTCCAAAATGGTTATCCTTCGACTGTTTGGTGTCCCAATGCAACCGGCAACGTCCTCTCATGGCGAACAAAACTGTTCTATTACGATCACGTGATTTTTTACATCTAGTCTTACGTAGCAGCTTTGAGTGTGGCATATTCTTTTGCAGCTAGACTCTCGACGCAAATAATCTGAAGTAATAAAACGATTTGATTTTTTAAATTTCAAAGTGAGTTTAAGATTTATGCTGTACGTCTAACAGACTTGAACGGTTCAGAGTCCATTTCCGAATCACTTTGATCGATCTATTTTAGTCATGTAGTCTGACGAGTATAGCTCCTACCAGTTAGATAAACAGGAAATTGCAACAAAGACAGCTAGAAAAACAGGAAACTTGGCAGTTTATTTTGTTTTCACGACGTTAATAAACGCGAGGTCCTTTATTTGGAAGGTCTGGTCCACAGTTCTGTTGTAAACTTGGTGATCCAGGGGACTGGAATTCAAAGAACGAGAACAGTTCATATCTGAACTACGTTGAAGGTAAAGATGCAATGCTTGGCTTTTGAAAAAAACCCAAATGGTTTTCTGGTTCTATGATTACAAATATAATTTGCTCTAATACTCGTCATGTCACAGGAAATGCTTTGAATTCATTCACTTGAAAGTCCGGTGAAGACAATACCCGAATTTTTTAATTTGAGTTACGAAATTTTCCCATAGAGATTTTAATGTGATAAACTTTGAGTTGTATTCAATACCATGAAGTCTACTATGCATTTAAAACGCATTTTCAGAGAGAACCTTTTGTTCTATTTGCATCGAAAAGAAAGTATTTTTGAAACCAAACTTGATTACTTTCAAAACTTCTGAAAGCTTAGTTGTTTACCTGTTAACAGTTTAATGATAGTTCATTTACTTAAGGCACACGGAGGTTAGTTTTTTCTAAGGTAATGTTTTTCGTCACCAGATACGCACGAGAAAAGTCTTTCTTTTTGGTGTTTTTAAGGCTGTGGTGAAGCTACATCTCTGCTGAACTTCGCTAGCAGATAATTGCGTGATTGATATGCTGCAAAAATCCACCGCCTCTCGGTTACGACTTACCTTTGTTTGAAGAACTTCCGGTCGAGTGGAGCTCTTTGTAACGAAGGTCCTTGCGCACTGAAACAAAGGCCTCCTGATGTTAATGTCAGGATTAGGCAACCACTGAATCGATCAGGCATTGTGTCAGCACTGTTGGGTTAAACGCGACGAAGGAACAGAGGAGTCGAACTGTGTAAAAGATTTCAAAGCCGGCTGAAAATATATTTTTATTTGAGTCGCTTTGTCTTTCCCAGGAAAACAGATCAAGGTGGGTTGATTAATTCCATTAGAGGTTAAACCAAAAAACAGCCACTCTGTGGGAGTAGATGATCTATGCGCTAAATGAGAAAAGTTTGATGAAAGCTACTTCGCAACTATCTTTCCGAAGTCGCGACTTAATTGAGAGAATTTTTGTTGTCTTCAGTCGATTCGGGGATCGACACATAATCCATAATTACCTTGTATCAAGCCTGAAACAAGTTTGTTAGTTCGGCCAGCTGCACTCAGAAATGGAGAACCTCGAACGTATCTCACTTGTGCAAAGAAGGGCAATTGATCAAATTTGGGGAAGGAATTGCTTGTAGCACCTACTCCGCGAAACACGAATGCAAAATTGCTATGCATATAGAATTAACCTCGTCGATAGCTTAGGTGTGTCAGCGAGTATTAGCGAATGAAACAACATGGGTGTCAAAAGTTAGAACAGAGATATTTTATTCCATAAAAAACAAAGGAAAGAATCAATATATTTGGTATGTGTCACAAAGAAATTCTGCTTTGACTCATCATTTTGCCCTTGGGTCGACATCTAACATTCTTTGTTGTCGGATTTAGGTGAATTTAAGACCCTCCACTGATTATCGGTCGAGGTTTTTTGGCGCCATAACGGACACGATTAGCCTTGAGAATTAACATGTACAGGAACCACGATAGAAAGAACGCATTCCAACGTAAACCGCTGCTTACAACGGTGATCTTTCGTTCATTAAATGGAAAATGGCTACGACACGATGAACCGCGTTATATTGAACACACACGCCATTCTGTTGGCCCTTAAGGATTGCTATGCACCCCTAAACATATCTATAGGTTAAAACCATTTTGTTCCACATCTGAAAAACAATTACCAGATCATAAGCCTTTTGAATAATTTAGTAATCCGCTATACTGGAGGAAAATAATTATGCTATTGATGGCGCAAAGAGAGCGCCATCGAGTTCATTAGCTCTGACTCTCTCAGTGACACTTATTGGGGTTCACTCATACTCTCAGCCGAAGCTGTTTGTGTAACAGGGCGACTTTGCTGGATGAAAATCCTTTGCGCCACCCTATATCTTCATATCGTGATGGGATAAGGTTTGTATGGGCCATTGTTCTTTCAATTTTAAAGTATCTAGGTGAAGTTCAACAATCTTATCATTTTCCGTCGGACGGAAATACGCTGCAACGTATAATGTAAACTGTAACTAACATAACTCAACACACAATATGGCTCGGACATCGAATTACACCTGTAAGTACAAACCATTCCTGTTATCGAGTAGTCTAAGATAAATTGTGTGGATCTTGATGGCCAATGATAGGACAGTGCAGTTACTGCAGAGTAGTCAGGAGGAAAAAAAAAACAACTGGGAAAATATAGGTTTTTGATCGGGCGAGAGTAACCAAAACGATTTTTCAAGCAAGCCAACAAGGGGCCTAAGCCCACCCCAGTTACGGACTGATTGTTTTTCAATATTCCTGTCAAATCATTCTTGAAACTACTGATGGATATAATCCTTATGGAAGGGAACATTCCAAGTATAAATTCGATGAAACCTGTTTATCAGTGAAAGATCAGAAGTCGTCGACGAACCAACCAGTTTTTTTTTTTTTTTTTTTTCAGTCTCGCAAGAATGAGAGTGCTAAGAAGTAAGTCAAATCCATGTAATCAGTGAGAAGGGGTTTTAATTCTAATTTGATTCCAATGCGAGGACAATCAATTTTACGATTGCATATGCCGATAAAAGGTTTCAACTTTTCAACAGGTCCCTGCAGTGTTGCGAACAGGGTTGAATTAAATGTTTAGCTTCGCGTTGTCTTAAAGCTGATTCACACTTATTCGTTAGTTAGAAAATTCGTTCTTTCTTTTCCTCAGAATTTTCAAAGAGCTGTATCGCAGCTGTTGCTAACATCCTACAGATACATTCTCGGTCAAATTCTATAAATTCTCATTCTCTTCGGTCTCGTCTTGTGCGCAAGTCCATATATGGGGTTCTTTTGCACCCCCTTGAGCCTTTCAACCTTTGTTATCAAGCGGAACAACTTCGTTTTCGTTTTATTTTTCGTAATCCGAGGCAGGCAGGACCTCACACTTCTTTTAACAGGATTAGCGACAATGGTTCACTTTCCCATTGTGTATTTTTTGTGTCAAATGTTAATACTTTAATTACGAACTGTAACTGTAATTGTCATACGGAAAATGTGTTTGCGGAATAAATTTTCTTAATAAGACTATAGCGAAATGGTAAGGAGATCAGAAAGTAAGTGGAGCATATATTTTCAAGCAAATTTCAATCAATTACCTGTCTGACAGAAAAAAAAATAGGTTCCTGACTTTCCCTTCCTAATCTGATTAATCTGGCAGGTGTCTAGTCTAACCATTACCAAGTCCAGGAGTCGAGTTTTTCTTCTTAGGTCCCTATTGTGTCGAGTTGCTATTTTAAATTTGATCCTTCTTTCACCGATTTTGAATTCAGTAAATGAATTCAGTGAATTTCACTGATATATAGGAGTGACAAGCTTCACAGTGACATTTTATAGTATGTTGCTGGTGATCAAAAGATAAAATTGTCCTCAGAGGAGGTTTGCATTTTAAATCACTCTAGAAGGTCAAACCTGTTATTCTCAGTTTATTTGAATACAATTAACTTTTTTACATTCTTTATCAGAACTTACGATTATCAGGTATCCCAATCTGTGTTGCATGTGCTCAACCTAACTTTCGGCCCATGAAGTCCACTGGCAAGCAGACGGTTTATAAGTGTGTAGGAGTGCATTATCTAGTTTGGAATTTCTAACACCAAATTCGCAAAGATGGAATGTCAGAAAAGAAAAGCGATAGCCATTTTAGTCATGAGAGGGTGTTAACAGCAAGGCTGAAGATTATCTACAGAGCATACAGTTCCCTGACAGGCATGCGCAGTTGCAGTCGTGCCTTGAGTCGTTACTAGCTAACTATTCGAGGTTAGCTTCGAAGTTATGGCTGAGCCTTTCATCCAGGGAATCAGCCAAACAAAATCATCAGAAAAATGTGCCTAGAAAACAAGAAACTTTGACATTTTGTCCAAGTATTTGTTGTAATTTTACATTTGTTTATAACTGAACCCTTTCTGAGACATAAAGGCCTCTGTAGAGACTTCATCCTCTTGGTTCGATTCTTGCGCGAAAAAATCTATTAGAGAGCTCTTTTGAAACAAAAACAGACTTAGCACATAGCTTTAGAAAAACTTCTTATCATCATCATCATCATCATTATTATTATTATTATTATTATTATTATTATTATTATTATCATTATTGCATTTTTTCTAACCCAAGTGTTTCTTCTTTAGAGACAAAATAAAAACACTAAAAGGGGGAATCATTACCAAAACTAGCGGTTATAGCATTAACATGATTCTATCCTTGCAGGGGGAAATCTGTAACTCGACATATGTTCTTAGCCACGATAAGACCCTAAAACATCTAAAACTCTTAGTAACAAAATCTTACAGACAATCTAAAATAAAGGAAATACTTTAAAAATTACCGGAACTGATTTAAAGATCTTCAAGATTTTGAAATTGTTGATATTATTAAACAGAACTGAATGCGTGAGATTGCTGTTGCATACAAAAATCATTCCCACGATTATTAAGGGTTTATTGAGGTCAGCATGAAGAGTTTCCTCCTTAGTTGCTATCATATAAACGTTTCCGAAGCTGAGAGAAACCAAATTATTGAAGGGAAAAACGATTAGTAAAGGACTTTCGTTGAAAGACACGTATGATGATATTAGTGGCTTTGTTATGTTTCATGCCACTGGAAATTCGATATACTATGATCTATAAAAGAATTCTAAGATCCTGCAAATCCGGAAAGATCGAAAACTGCAGAACGCAAATAGGCAACGTGATAAAATAAATCCTTAACACCAACTAATTAAAGCATCCTGTCCCGGATTTTTTTTCTCTGATCCCTGTTTGTCTGGTGTTTTTTGTTTTGTATTTTTCTCTTTCTCTCATTTTTTCCCACGCTCGGGCGCGCCAATTTTAAATGAAAAATTGATTCATTAATTGATTAATCCTGTACTGAACCATCTACTTTGAGAGTATTTCCAAGCACTAAGCAAAAACAACCAACTCCTGTCCCATATGTCCTTTTGCTGCCTGTCTTTCGCCTTCCTTTCCAGTTTAATGACATTGTACCGATAGCTTGTTTTGGCACCACAATTTCATCCTGAGGAAGTCACTCTTGACCCTATTTCATTTTAATCCAATTTGCCTCTCCTAAATCTTTTCTTCTCAGACAAGGCCTGTTATTAAAAAACGTCTTTAGGCGATGTACTTAAAAATAGCTTCTCTCAAGCAATTTTACACGGTCTGGTAGATGTTTGTGAGTACAAAACATGATTTTTTCATTTGAAAATAGGTGGCTAAATATTTTTCCAAACGATCCCATACTGCTACTGTTCCATTGCTTTCATAAAGAGTTTGATTTTGAACCCCATCTCACGCTCTAGCTTTGCTTTCTTGAGGATTTTTTTTTCTTTTTTTGTTTAATCCAATTTGTTTTTCTATCAGCAAGGTGTATCGATATATAGCACGTACGCACCTGTTATATATTTCACGCTATACAACACGGAGAACTTATCATCAGTTAGTCTCCCGAATGAGCACATTTAGCTCAATGTATTTCAAAATGTCATCTGAGAAATCAAAATAATGATTAAGCCAAAGCCAACTTATGGCAGGAGAGGGGTCAGCAGAGGTTTCGCAGTGTAATTTTTTATCTTTTAAATCATGTTTCCGCTGTCTGGGACGCAATATTACAAAAAAATAGAAAGAGGAAAAAATGAGGTTAGGATATCTTAAACAAAACACAACATGGCAAAAAAATTGAGAATGCTTTAAAAAATATCCGTATTTACAGCATATACAAATCACTTTTTATATTCTGGCACGACCCAACTTCTGTGATATGAGCGGAGTAACATTAAACATAATCGTTGTGATACTTTCTTTAGCACAGAGGAATGTTCATATACTATTACAAGCAAAAATTGTCAAAAAACACATTAAATACTTTTTTTCTAAAGAAGTTAGCTTTTACTTTCAGACAGGTTGCTTGGGTACCCTGTCTTTGCACTATTCCCAAAATAGCGCAAATGAAATTTGCATGTCACTTGACCGTCGGTTGCGGTTGTATTACGCACAAACAATTATTCTTTTACACTCCCTGCGGCTCTGAAATTACCACTCATCCAAACTGTCATCCCAGTTGATTCATAAAAGCCCCCTATGTTTGCTGAATCAAGTTCTGTCGCATTTGGTGGGGTGTATTTAATTTGGTTGTGTACACACATAGGCATTCCTTCGCTGTCGAGTTCCACGGTGACGCAGGAAATTGGCACAAAGATTGCTGGCGCTAATTCAGCGTCTCGAAGCCCTTAGCAGGTGTTTGTTTTGATGGAAAATAGGGCTATGGACAAAGCAGGAAACCCCTAACAAAGACGCTAACACTCTTCTTCAACCATAATTACAATTTGACACTTTCGGTACCTTTTGAAGTGCAAAAAAACAAGAGGAAAGATACGTTTGAATCTTTGCCTGGCTTTTTCGGTATGCACCGTAAATACGTCGACCTTCGCAATGTTTACTGTATTAAAGAAATTCCCTATCACCAATAAGAAATAGCATCAATGACTAAGTTGTTAGAAATCAGATATTTTAGCGAACCTACTGGAAGAAAGCAAGATAACTGACGACCGGAAACTATATTGTTTATGGAGAAGCAATTGTGTATATTGTTCTTTTTTTCTTATGAAGTCGAGTAATATCATTTTGGTTTGGTTGTTTGAAAACGTCGGTAAATAACTGGGCAGTTTTAAAGAGAACATTCATTTTCAAGACTTTTGATCAAAAAGAGCCAAATGTTTGAGATTTCAGCGCCACCGCCAACGCTGGCCTTGAAGCAGATTTATAACGGCATCCAATATTCAAACACCCCTCCAGGCCAATACGCCACTTTCAAGTGTTGGGTTACCGGACCTGAAATGGCGGTCTCTTGCCATCTGCATACGCCAAATGCGTTTTAGTATATAATTAAATCGATCGAGAGTTGACGTGTTTGATTTTGCTATTTCTTTCTAAGCCACCATTCTCGAGTGCTTGATGGTTTCTATGCAGATTTGTTTGTCATCTTAAATCGCATCACACTAGATCGGAAACTGGTATCGGAAGTGATGGGTTTGATGGCATGGTGGTTGACCCAATTTCGGTCTCATTTATAAGGGGTGACATGAACCCCCCAAAACTCTAGGTCATCACTTACATCGATATCAAGTGTCTTATAGCCTGGATCCAATCCTGTAGTTTCCCTAATGCGTGCTTAAAGCAAAGAAACGAGAACAAACATACAAACTACTCACTCTGTCAATCTTGGACCGAAAAGTTATTGCAAGAAAATTGTTTTCAAAGAGTTGACAATTGCCAAGAAAACGAGAGGTTTCAAGCGTTCTAACGGAATGCCGCAAGAAATCAAGAATTCTGGAACAAAGCTCGATGTAACGATCAGAAGGCAAGAAATGATAAACCTCCTAGGATTCTGAGTAAATTTTCTAAAATGTTTAGAATGTTCATTATGTAAATGAAAAGACATACGAACAAACCCTTTGTCTATTGCCTTTGTTCTAACCAGAATAAAACCGGAAGTCACATTGAGTGAGCCTGTCTTCAGCAAGCAATATGGCCTTTTTAATAAACAGATAAAAAGGCCTTCCAATGATCGTCGTAAATTTTCCTTGCACCGTTTCCCCGTGTCAGAAGGAAGTTTGCAGAAATGCAAAGATACATAGTGTATCGACGGATCGCCTGTTTTTCATTTGATTGCCACGCACACACGAAAGATTGAAAAGCAAATGTCTTGCTAGGCAATTGCTTCAAAAGGGGCGGGTACATGACGTCACAAATCACAATAGTTCGTGGGCGGTGAAATTTTGGTTTTTTTGTAGCTCAAGGCAGTGATTTGAATAGTCAACTCATTCGAGAGTTCCACGCGTGAGCTGTTGTTCAAGTTAGTTCTCAAGCGCTCGCAAATCGCGCGCTGCTTCGCGTAGAGTCCTCAATCAGTGGTTAGGCGCCCGAACGCGCTGGAGTGTAACGCGTGTTGGGTTTATTTGCTTTCTGAATGGATAAGTTTACTGGCCAATGTCGCGAACAGTAAGAATCCCGACTACTACCGGAAACATTCCTCCATTTCCTGCGCGTGCTGGCAGTGCATTCTCAACACGGAACTTTTGTTTGATTTCACTGGACATTGGGAAACAATTTATCTTGCTCGTTTTAAATTAGCTGGCTGTATCACTGCTAACGTTAGTGTAGGTATGGAAAAATGGATATTACTTTTATGTTACAACTCTAGCTGTATGCCCTTCAACCTCTAACATTCTGATACTATATATAAACCCGTGTTTTGATTAACGTAATGTTAATTGATGAAAGCTTTATTCATGTTCATTTAGGTCCCAAGGGTTTTCATTTGGTCAACGTACTTTGGGTTTAATTTTTCAGGTCGCCTGTAGCTCTCCCGTTCGCTGTGGCCCTATGATGGCGTTCGGAATTCACTCGCTGGATCGAGGTGAACGTGAAGACGCCTGATTCCGGCGAAATTAATCCACAGCGTTTTGCATGAGGTCTTTTTGAATGGCGATCAATGTTTGATGGCGGTAGAGACAGCCATAACTATACACGAGAACCCTTTGGAAAAGACTATTGTTTGGGAGAAAAGGAGTGTGGAATACGACTCAAAACATCGGATACGACCACACAACACTGTTGGAAAGGTTGAGACGATCGTGAGTAAAGATGAATATCACTCTGACTATTGTGTTATCGCGGCGGCTACGAAGCGAGAGACGAGCACTACACCTCGTCAGCCGATCTTAGTTGCGGATCGTGACATGCGGTTAAGTTTATCGACTCCCACCACCAACCGAACGTTCAATGCATTTGTTAGGAGGCATACGGGAGGAACTATACGAAATACACAGACACAGGTTGTAACTTCACAGCCGAGACCCACATTACAGGCAGCATCGGCGCAAATATCACGATCGACTCGTCGCAGTAGTAATGTACTCCAAAGCAAACAATATGAAGATGACGATGTCAAAATTTTTTGCTGTAAGCGGGACGTGGACGTGTTAATAGACTATGCAAGTTGTATGTGCGGGGTCAAAGCGGTGTTATATCATTGTTCGAAGGATTCGTTCGATGAAGGCAGTTTGGCAGAGCACCCGTGCTCGTGTGGTCCCCCAAGGAAATCTTGCTTTGGAAGATGGGGGTGCTTAGCGGCTTGTTCTTTATTTCTGCCGTGCCTTCTTTGCTATTTACCGTTGAAAGGATGTTCCGAGATGTGTGTTTGCTATAAAAGACAGAGAAAAGACATTATGAATCGGCAGAGAAGACCCAAGGATCCTGTCTGAGTGCACTGGATTAGTGCAGATCAAGAATAATTTATAATTTAGCTAAGCGGGTTCGTATCGATCCCTCAAATTGAAATTTGTCTATCAAATTCATATGCCTTATTTATACCTTCCTTGTAAATATCAAATTTGTTCAAAGGAGGCCCTCTGTTAATAATTATGTTATAGTGGTCGGCGCGTAATTGTGCGAAGCTCTCGAGGGAAAATTAACGCCATTTAGCTTCTTTTGTGATAGGCATCGGCTAAGAAGCCAAACTGATGTTTTCACGTGAGGACAACGTTTTCCTGTTGCTCTCTTTGGGGCCTATCTGTGGAATCTTCCCTAATGAGAAAGACATAGACACTAATTTTACACCTGAAAACTATGTACATGAATTTTGTTTGAGTTAAAAAAATTAAAAATTCTTGTACAGTTAGTAGATCCGTTTATGGTGTTGATATCCCCGGGAGTGTACATTTCTCTAACATTTGCTCCGGAGAGACGGATTTTATTCTTCTTCAAGCAATATTCTGCAAATTTCGAATCCACGATTTACACATGCAAGGTCAGATTTTACATTTATAGCAGTATCGACGGGCTGTGATGCTAAACTTCGAGTAGTAATATCAATATTTAGGAAGTTGTTAGGATCTTTGGAAAGGGCCCGCGGCATGTGAAAGCTTATGAAGGATATCTCTCATTTTGACGGATTTCTAGGTGACTCGGATCAGTTTCTCAGTTAGCTATTTCCTTTCAGTATACAATTTTAGAGAATTATAGTGTGTCTCTTTTACATTTAAAATTTTTCAGAGACGTGATCTTACTACATCCTGACGGATTCCTGTAAACACTGATAACACAGCGCGGCTGATGTTCTCGACTGAATACATGTGACTAAAGATCATGACCTCGGCTTTAGCAAGATGGATTTTATTTTTGAGAAGCTAAGGCTTTCGTTTCGCAAACTCAACCCGCCTTCTAATGCCCTAATGAGACGATGAGCAGTCAAGTATTTTATTTTTAATTTGCCCACCGCGAAGTCAGTCCTTCAGCTCACTTTCAATTAAGAACTCTGCCCAAGTGTAAATGTTTGTTATCGCTATTCAAATTATTTCTTTGTCGCAAAGAGCTAAACAAGTCTTATAAACTTTCGCTTAAAATTGGTTTGAAACTAAAGTGATTGCCTTTGAGACGACTTGTGACTAAACAAATTCATGGCTTATAAACCGATTAATTGAGGTTAGGATTTCTCTCACAGCTGTCAAATTCTAACAAGGAAAAAATTGAGACAGGACCAATGGAAGTGTATACATTACGCAACAACGCTTCGTTCGAAATACTACTTAAAGTTATCGTGATTTGCGGTTTTTCATCGATCCATATTTTATGACACATGAGTTCACGATACACAATGCCAAATGAAGGACAAAAAATGATGATTGATTTGCCTAATTACCCTGAGTTTTCCTCCGGTTTAATTCGAGTCAGAACAGCAAACTAGGAACAAATCTGTTATGCAAGTTTGTATAAACGTAGACATTTGGCGAGTTTTTTTAAGCGTTAAGACGATGTACCTCGTTTTAATTACAAATGCATAGACCTGTAGACATTTTTATATTTTTCAGTTGAAAAAATTTGCATTGTAATTTGTATGTTCAAACAAAAGCGCAGTCAGTTTACACTCAGTGTTGATACACACCTAAAAGAAACGTTTTTCCGTGAGTTCATCAAGGAGTTGATTTAGGGATCTTCTCATGATTTTTTCCCTTTCCGGTTTGGCTGTGTTTACTAGGAATCATCAATTTTTTTTGACTAAAAAAGCGAAACGTTATTATTATATTCAAATTTGTCTCCCCTCTTTTATATTAAGACGGTAGCAATGATACTGAATAACTGCAAGGTTCATATCTTCTGCATAGAAAAAAAAAGAAATTGTTGATTTAAACTGCGGGAGAAAAATATCTCGCTCTATTTTCATCCTTAGCGCAAGTCTGCTTGCTAAAGCACCGCACCTGTTCTTAAAACGTCATAAGCATTTGCGTCAATAACTAAAATAACTTTTTTGGAGTATCAAAAGAGCGAGAAAGAAGTAACATCAGCCCACAATTTGTGCATTTGGACAAAACATTATTTTTCAAAATAATTGTTAATGTTCTCTAATTTCATAATTGTAATTTTAAATTACGTCAGCAACGTTTTCTGTCTTGTTTGAACACAATGACCAATAAGTACGCTTCCCGTTAGTATTGCCTACGCGGCGTGAAAAAAGGCTGATAGACAATAATAGAATTGGCGAGTCATTTTTCTGTGTAATAAACCATTAGCAGGAAATGGTTCATTACTTGCTACCCACAAGACGGGCCATTTAGCCAAAACTTTTCAATTTTTGAGGAACTTTGATTATATTAGACTACAACACTATCTTAAAACTACATTAACGTCCTAGATTCTGTAATTTTTGTCAAGAACACCCGACCTTGCTGTATTTTTTAGCTATGAAAATAAAACACTTTTTGGAAAATATCTTGCAAATATTTTTACAACTGTCATTGCTAGACGCTTTTGCCTTTTTCTCTTATTGGTTTTAATTTAACTTCAGGGGATATTTTTTTCTCAGCTAAATTTAGAGAATAGAGAAGCAACCACGATGGGGAAACTTCGACAAAACCACTTGTTTTTGTTATCTTCAATCTTACCGTTTCTCACTTTTTCCAGATATTCTGATAACCACAAAGCATATCCTACTCAATCAGCTATGTCCATTCCCACATACAAACGTGCCAATGTTCATTTCTGACAAGCGTGTCATTTCCCACATACTTCAATGGCTTCCCTAAAAATTATATTACAAGTATTTCCTAATCTTTAATACTAATTTATTTATCTTAAGGGTGTACATCCGCTGGCGCAACGACAAAATCAGCTCCGGAAACCAAACGTAACAGTCGTTGCTTTGTTTTGACACTGCGTGCAATCACACATTAACCTTAATAAATTCCCACTCTCTGACAAAACTCCTGTAAATAGTTCTAGAGATAGGAAATTCATTATCTAATAAAATTAATGAGACGCCTGATCTTGATTTTGCGGCCTTACAAAGCCTGACATCTAACCTTGGTTCCTGTGGTGTAGTCAAGCTATACCTAGAAATAATTTCCGGTCTCGTTGCGCAATAAGAGAATTAAGTCAAAGAACTGATCAAAACTGTAAAACAAGAAAAAGTGCAGAAACAGCGTGACACACTCAAGTACCACAACACACTGAAAGCCTTTCTTAGTGATTATTAGGGTACTTCTAGAACAGGATATCGTCATCGAACTCGACCTAAGGAGAAAACAGGCGCAATCAGTCGATGTCTTTGTTTTTATCCTCTTGATAAGCGGCCAAACACCATGATTGTATTCGATGAGTTATGATATTTCCCTCTCGCCAGATTTTAAACACGTGATATGGCGGCGAATATGAAAGCAACGGAAACAAGGTTATTGAAATCATTGACCCGGATATACATTTGTCAGATGCAGCGGATAAGAATTTCGATCTCGAGTATCTGTGTCAGATTTTCTAGGCATAATTGAATATTGTAGACGTTCTCAATAAGGAAAAGTTAAACAGTGAACATTTGAACAAAACTATCACTGTAATTTGTTTGACTTTCCTCAATCACTCTTAGTTGGGCTGTGTTTCTGTGTTGTAGTCCCCATGTTCTAAGAACCCAAACACCCTAAGAACAATAAACAGAATCCTATGAGAGTAATTTCAAGGGCTCTGATCACAATAATGCTGGTAGCTAGCTAGGAATCAAGGAAAACCTAAAAGGTCAATATCAGCATTGTGAATGATGTTTAAGGCAATGGTAGTTTACTT
The DNA here is from genome assembly GCF_964205215.1 of Stylophora pistillata. Classification (NCBI taxonomy): domain Eukaryota; kingdom Metazoa; phylum Cnidaria; class Anthozoa; order Scleractinia; family Pocilloporidae; genus Stylophora; species Stylophora pistillata. The sequence goes on along the minus strand of NC_142519.1, from coordinate 28,303,505 downwards.
TCCTCAAAGAGACCACCGATTTACAAACTATTTACGTACAGAACTGATTTTTTAATTTTCTTGTTGTGTCCTTTGTGCTGAGAGCCTATCAGTATTGGTTCAATCACGTTCAGTCTTCACAGCACTCAGACACTTAAGTTCACCGAATTGCTAAGATATTGAAGTGTCATGTTTACAATAATGATTTTATATTTACACGATAATCTTACAGCTACGTATTCTCGAAATGCAGTAGAGACAGGAACTACATGGTATTGTGTTACGGTTTCTCCTCTCCACCACGGCTGCCAAAGAAAAGAAATGCGCGCACTGTAACCAAGGGTAGCCTCTTTAGACGATGGAGCTTATCCCATCAACTAAAAGACTTGAAGAGAAACGAGCAGTCGGTGCGCTAAGCTCGGCTGCAATGGGCACGCCCAGTACCATTATCATGTCGAGACGTCACGTGACACAGCTTACATGAAAAGTGACTCACGAGATTTGGATGAAGCCCAAAAAAGTGTCAAACATCATAATACAATAGAAGCACATGTAATCTGGAGGACTTCATAAGTTTTCTCTAATCAAAAACCAGCTTAGCCTTGGACTACGTCGGCATGTTAAATTAGGAATGGCCCCAACGGGGAAGCAAGGACTGAAACGCTGTTTTTGATTAAGTTCACGCGCACGTTCTGGCGTAAGGGCACTCAGTTTATTGTGGTCCATTTTGCAATTGTGGTCCATTTTGCTGAGTATATTCTATTGGGTACTCTTTGTAGACTCAGAGGACAAATTACAGAGAAGAGCTTCCGTTTCCTTTCTCATACCGTCGACAATACCGAAATTGCGAGTTTTCTGACATAATTGCATATTGCTTAAAGACTAACCGGCTCGCTAAAATAAATGGGACTAGCAACATCCAACGGGGCGCTTTGTTTGTATGATTTAACTCCATCGATACATTTCCGCCATTTTCCTGTGAATTTTAGTTAGCTTTTCTGTATCTTAAATCGTTGATCTTTTATTACAGCTTCGAAGGAGCATTAATTCATTAAATTAATGCATCTTTAAACTTGACTTAAATTGCTGTTTCACTTACAGAAAGAAAACATAAATACCGCGACAGAGATTAAATATTTTTGAAAAGTTTCAATATGTTCCCCTTTTATCACAAATTTGGGTAAAAAGTAAGATCACAGGATTCTTCAAAAGCATTTTGATACCTTTTAGCGAGAGTGAACTTCCATGTTTCTGTTTGAACATCGGTCTAGAACTTTCCTGGGTGATCCTAATATCATAAATTACTCCTAAGGTATGAAAAGGTCATTACAATCAACCAAACGGGCATGTTTCAGGGTCAACATTGGTCTAGAACTTCCACTCCGTGATCCTTGTAATAATGAGTTTTAAAAATAAAAAAAATATTAAAGATAAAGCAAAAAGTATACCTAAGGGAATTATTCCTAATATTCCTTATTCTTCTTTTGGGATTATAAGAAACTTAAACTAAAACTGGTGTAAGTCGTTTTCGTGATGATTATTGCCACACTAACTACCTAAGTATTTTAAGTAGAGCTTAAGACCCGTATTTAAAGAGTCTCATAATTTATCTTAAACCATGAGTCACGCTACCAACCTGTTAAAAGTACTACCCTTTACAAAGCCGAACTCGACTACATGCCAAGTTGATCCACTCAACTTGGACCACCGTTTTAAACGGAGTTGTTGTCCATCAGTTTTGGTTGTGTCTTCAGCATGTGCATACATTTTATGGCCCCAGGTTGAGCATCACTGGTACCCTCAAAGCCGTAGAAGTAGTTAACATATAATAGTAACATCTTAGTAGTTAACATATAATTTCTCCTTAAGTATCAATACATTATCCAACAAACAGACGATGAAAATAGACAAACTTGTCCATCGGAGGGTGTTCGCGTCACACGACACCAAATTCTCTTGACTATTTCACAAGAGAGTGTATAGCAGCCAAAAGAAAGATTTCCCTATCAGGCTTCGCGAGTTGAGGATCTAAGCCTTCCTTAACCTCTTTCTAAGCCACTTAATGATTCTTTTAATTCTAGCCTCTCTCCTGGTGTGTCGTCTTCTGTCTGGTGTGTTTCTTATTGTAAAATGGCGGTAAATTGCTCGCTTGGCACTCTTACTTCCGTGCCTTGGGCGCCCTCCTTTGGAGAAACCGATGTACCATTGTGGATACCTGACTGATCTGTACTGAAAGTAACCATCACCTGTCATCTCCTCTTTAAAAATGCATCTTCTCATTGCAGCAAACTTTTGCTTCTTAACCTGGACAATTCATGGTAAAACAACACATTACCAAAACAAATAATTCTGAAAATGTTTTACATAGTCTTGTTGACTTTTCAGTTGTTTACTTTAGTCTGTTCGTTTGTTTATTCGTTGTTATTGTTATAAGGTTTATTCAAGAGTGTAGTTTTGCGGGATTTCTGCAAGTCGCAAAAATTGCCGCATAAAATGAATATGTGAGGGTCGAATGGGGCGCAGAAAGTTTTGCCTAAGGATAAGTTCCTATTCATTACTACTTTTTTCATTTTTTTGAGTATTCGTAAGTATAACTGACAACAGTTATTTCGCACTTCAAAAGCCTCTTACTGTCTCGATTGTCTTTCTCTTCTTCTTTTTCTTGTTTACTAGGCTATGCAAATATACTCGAACACCTTTTGGGTACCCCCATCTCTTGAGCCGGCCCCTTTTCTTGATTGATGAAGGAACCCCCTAAAATTAAAGAAGGAGGCTCTCTTTAACCAATTCCTAGAATGAACTATGTTTCCTTTTTGAGAGAAAGGTGAAAGAAGAATTGACCCACTTAACCAGAAAAGTAGATTGGCCTGGATCATAGCTATTTACACTCTGCAGATTTTTTTTTCAATTCAAGTCGTCTAGGAAGAAACGCCTTTCTGATGATTTAGTCGACTAAGTATCAGCAGAAAGGTGAGTTCAGTTACAAACGAAATGCTGAAGACAAGTTTTTCACATAGTAATGTAAAGATATTCTCCCGCACTTTTCCCCCTTTCTTGAAGATAACATCATCTTATCTTAGGTAAAGTCGACTGGGTATGGAAATCATGAAATTGTAATTTAAGCGTAAGCCAATGGGGGAATCAACATTACTTTCAAACTATGAAAGAGATATGTAAGAAAAGAGGCAACTAAGACTCACCAAATATCCTGACGAATTAATTTTTCTAAAAACGGTTGATTGGTCGGCCAAACAACCGTTACATCATCGTTAAATCATATTCCGGCAAAACAACCGTTAAATCATATTCCGGCCTTGTGACCAAGGCCGGAATAATTATCATCTATGGTTGGGAGGAAAGGGACCTAGTCGGGTATCGCAATACTCTTACATTCTTTGCTCCTATAAAAGTCCCAAGAAGAGTGAAGTCTGTAGGGTCACAGTTGACAGGGTTGAAGTTTGAAATAACTTCCACCCCTGACATGGGATTATGGAAGTGCGCCGAAGCAGAAGGTTTAGGAATAAAGAGGCTCACGGTGTCCGGTAGCTCAGCCAATCAACCTGCCGCTCCTGTGCATACCTCTATATTTTTACTACACCCTACGAATTCATAACAAAGTAGCTCCAGCTTCCATGAAAAATATTCCCATATGTTGTGTCATTAATAGCGTGCTCGCTTACGCTAGGTTCCCTGCATCGCATGTCATTGTAATACAATAGGTTAATCAACACTTGGGGAAGGCACTACTCACGAAATTCTGAAAATAGCAAAGATGTGACGACATCCGATTAACTTTGAGCTATCACTAGTATGTCCAGAAACGCAATTTTTGATAATTACCACCGCCTGGCGTGTGGGGTGGATTTAATTATTGGGCAGGAACAGAACTGCAAAAGATCTGGTCGAGCGTTTGTTGAATCTTAAACTCAAACATGGTCTGAAAACTGATCATAAACATAAATCATGGCGAATTATCAGCTTCGACAGAACTGTTTCAAACGAATTTAACAAACGCCTCGACATTATTTGTACCATTTAGGTGCTTTATGATAAATGGCATCTACAGGTTTGAATGTTGGCCGGGGTTCTTGCAGCCCTGAGTTCAGGTTAAATAAGAGCAGCAATTGAGTGTTCTAATTTTATCTAGCCGGGTTCTATTTTTTTTATTCATCAGTTGTGCTCGACGACGTTGGTCTTTTGACATTGATTGTAGTGTGTCAGGAGAAGTGAAGGTCGCGACAAAAACATTTTCTATTCTTCAGTCAATTAGTTTTATCTGAAGCGGTGTTTTTGAATGCAAATTGGCTAGAGATTGCAAAGATATTGTACTTTCAACTACTAATACCACCTGGTGACAGAAATTATTCTTGGTAGTATAATTAGTTTCACACTGCAACTTTGAAGACAGACTAGTAATGAACGATTTAGTCAACGATTGAACCCCTACGAAGATAGACATCCAAGACTAAGACAACGGCAACAGAACATAACAAGACCAACAATAATGACTGATCGATGCACAACAAAATAATCCGGTTTAACCCTCTCCAACTTATTTGATCCTCACTTCTGCAGCAGGTACAAATATAAGCTTAAAAGTCTTACATAAGTTCAGACATGTTTCGCATGACGTCTTGATGTGATAGATCATAATGAACGGTTTCTAGCGGAAAGCTGTGAACTATTTTGTGAGTCAGCCAATGAGACAATAAGAAAGAAAGAGCAGCAGACGTTATATTACTGATCAATAAGATGAAAATTGATAAAAATATGGCTGCTTCAGACAAGTTCAGCATCATAGACAGGTCTTCAACTAATTATTAAAGTCATTGAACACACTCTGTTTGTTTGTTTGTTTATCACTTTAGTCAATTTTCCTTTCAAGCATTGTTTCCAACTAGATTAAAGTTAAGACTAGTATTTCACTAGTTGTGCTTTTTATTTTTATTGGACTCCAATCCAATGTCGGTACAGTCTCTGCCAAACATAGTCACACAATAGATAAATAGACCGTGTGCGATCAAAATGATTTATTACCCAGCGGCAAACATCACGTGAAAAGATTAACCATTTATTAAACCCAACTTGAGAATGGTCATCAAGTTGTAGTTTAGCTTTCATTTGGTTTATAACGATAATATGAAGGTTTTTTTTTCTAAAAAGAACAAAAGGCAACCTTATTTATTGCTGATAAGAGGAACACATCGTCATATCGTTTACAAGAAACTTTGGACCCTTCGTGAGGTACATCTTACCGCACAGCTTGACGTGTGCTAACATCCGTGGGAGAACATTATGGCTGGGGTATACATAACATGAATAGCATCCCGTGCAGAGAAATGGAGAAATTCATTATATTTTCCAGAAATATTTTTAGCGCCTAACATGTTATGTTTGTGATGAAATCGCCCCCCTAGAACATGTGCAATGACATCTCAGGCATTTCTAGATCGTGGGGTGATATTACCTCTCTACAGCGTTGTAATTTACTTACTTTAAAAACTAATTTTAGTGCTGTAGCAATGCACGATATCTCAGTTACTCGCTTAGATTAGCTTTCGTATTGATTTGCCTGAATTATACTTAAACGTCCACGATATCGATCTGGGAAAAAAATGATAGTGTGCTCAGCTTGTTTTCCGCTCACACTAAATTCAACAGTTATTACATCAGCCTGTGAAAGTTTCTAAACACGTTAAGAACAATGGCCATTGGATGATTTGTGTCCTCATTTGATATTTGTGTGTTTATAACCATTTTTTGGTCTGCTATGGTCAAGTGTTAAAATATTTACATTGCCTGAACTAAAACTGCGACATAACCTGATGTTCTAAGCTCTACCTTTAATATGTGAGAGAAAATAAAAGTACATGGTAAAACTGAGCATGTCTTGCAATCCCTTCAAGAGGGGTATACTTAGTGCATGGTTCGCAATCTAGGCTGCATTCGCAGCTTAAGTTGATTCATAAAATGTATGTAAATATTACTTTTACTCGCCCTTGCTAAAAACTAAAAAAGTGGGGGAGTTCCCGGAAATTGTAACCCCTAGTATTAAGATGTCAGCATGGTCTCGCAGTTTTCTTCTCCTTCTTCTCTAGCATTCTTCGTCAAAGTAAGATTACTTACTCTTGAGGAATTTCTTTAAAACATTATCCCGTGAAATTGTAACTAATAAGGACTTTTATGTTTGAAACCGAAAAGATAGTCTTTACATATTTCAGGGTTCCGAATTTCGTCAGCGTTGGGTATAGTAATTGAAAGGATTTCGTTAACTTCTGTGTCCAAAAACTCGTCGCTCGATAGTATGTATTTAACCTTCTTGCAACACTCCCCGTGAAACTGGGTAATTGATATCCATTTACTTCATTTCGTCCACAGTATTTCAGTAAAATAACCTATTCAGCGGTCAGTACATCCTGGTATCTTAAGTTAAGATTGATAAACAGTGTGAACTAACAAATTAAATCGAAGAAAGTAATGTTACCGAGTAGAAACCGAGAACCGACGATACTTATTACGTTTCTCAGTTACATAATCACTTTCGAATGGTTATAACACTAGGCCAATGAAACAGAGCACAGGTAATTACAAATAAATCAAGCCTCACCCTGATAACGAGGTCTCCTTTTTTACTTAGGCAGATATAGCGGTTTGTTTTCTCCCTTTTGATCTTTATCCGTCCAAAGTTGTCGGACTCCAGCACCAGTCTCGCTGCAGTAAATAAATGAATAAAAACATTGGAGCTTAAAAGACAAAAAGTGAAGAAAATGGGGCGGTAACATAATTAGATAAAATTAGGAAAAAAGATATGATATCTCTCGAGCAGTGTGGGGAAGAAGAAAGTTCTGTTGATAGATCCATAAGATGTTTACTTTTGTCATGGAGAGTCACTGCTCTTATCGTAATCACAATGCTTATCAAGTTCGGCTTAACAAGATAGCTCCAGTTGACTGAGAGTTTTCACATTCCGTCTGACTTTGAAGGGCGGCTGAGGAAAATCATCTGATGAAAAAGTTCATTCAGCGTTACATAAGACTCAAAACTCAGCTGTTGCTTACCATCAGCGATCTGACCACCAGCCACCAGCCGGCCACTCAGCCACCAGCCGGCCACTCAGCCACCAGCCGGCCACTCAGCCACCAGCCGGCCACTCAGCCACCGGCCGGCCACTCAGCCACCGGCCGGACACTCAGCCACCGGCCGGCCACTCAGCCACCGGCCGGCCACTCGGCCACCGGCCGGCCACTCGGCCACCGGCCGGACACTCGGCCACCGGTCGGCCACTCGGCCACCGGCCGGCCACTCGGCCACCGGCCGGCCACTCGGCCACCAGCCGGCTGACAATAACTTTTGAGAATCTAAATGTCCGTTCAACCAAAATTTAATTTCATATCGCCCAAACATATCACTCAAAATATTTTAAGCATTGCATGCAGAAAACCAACTGGAAAAATCTTGCACTAATCGGCCGATGTTGATTGAACTGTTACACGAAATGCTAAAATTAGGTATGCATCTGTATTAAAAAAGTCGTCCAGAGATAAGTGAAGGGCAGATACTGAGAAAAGAAGAAATCCATTGGCCAAGCAGACATTCGTTTTGTATTCAGCAAAGATATTTGCTGTAGCAAAATCCATAGGATCATCTTAACACATCTCAGTAACAGTGCGGAGCTATTAAACTAACAACAAATGAATGTACATTCATACTGCGAAGTACGAAAATGTCGCTAGTTTTAGTTTTTCAGTACACAATTTATCAAATAAATCTTGATTGGCAAATTTATTCCCTGAAAATAGAAAAAGAAATCGTGCAATAAAACGCCCCAAAAAAGTGATTACCTTTCTCGAAGTGAAAAAAAAACTCCGCATGAGAAATAACGGTCAATTTACGGTGAACGTGTTGCTGCCTTCTTTAAACCGAAAAACGAAAATCAAGAGAGCAACCTTTCTTTTCGTGCTAATTCTTTTTCTTAAATAAGTAATTTCAAAAGTTAGTTCCAAACAGAAATTTCAGCCATCTCGACCCGCAAAAAAAATTCTTCCCAGACAACTTGAAGAATGAGTACTGCACGGCATGAACTCCCGAAAAGTTTTCCTGCTGCATGATGGATTGTTTAAGTTATCTGTTAAAATCAAAACGTTGGAATGAAAAAGTATGCAAAGAAGGTCAAAGCTTCGACAGAAGCTTCGTCTGTGATCATCCTGGATACCACAGACATCCAGAGAAAATGTACTTGCTCACAGAGGAACGAAGGAGACGTCCAAGAAAACTCCAAACTGCACGGAAAATTTCAGCGTTTCCGGGCCAACTCCCGTCCTTTGTCTCTTTGTGGCAATGTTTATTAACAAAACCTCTATAAGTGGCTATGGTTTTGTCTCTCTGCATTTTTTTAAATTCAATTCTGCCAGTTCTTTGTTCGCACGGCAGGTAAAGAATATCATGAAAACGTGAGCAAAACAGGAAATGAATGAAGCACAAACAAAAAGAAGAGCTTTGTTAAAAATCACCAGCAGAATCGTCAACAAGATAAGTGTTCGATATTTTTGTTATTTTTCCGCCCTCTTCATTATTTATCCTTATTCATATGGTCTGACCTATCATGATAACAACGGGAATCGATTGTTTATTCTCCCACTACTCTCACTAAGAGTTACATCCCTGCCTAGTGATTTGCTGAATTTATTCTAATTTTATCACAAAGTTAGGAATGGTTAACTTCCCCTGCAAACACAAAGCTTTCCTAATTTTATGTAGCGTTTACATTGAAAAAAGTGGTTGTGAAAGGTTGAATTTTTCAAGTCAAAGCCTTAAACTCCATTTCAGAATTGTTTCTTGAGCTATAGAAAGGCTATTTTTCCAGGGTAATGTCAATCAACCTAAAATTAACGGATACTTTTAATTTGCAAGTTTAGTAATTGTTAGAGGCGCCATGCCAGTTGCAAAGCTGTTTTGCATCTCTACTTCAAGTATCAAATAAAGCCGACCAAACTACCGCTAATCAACGCAACCTGTCTCACGATGCATTGACCCACCAAATTAGAAAATAATGTCTAAAAAGAATTTTTAATACACTAAGCCCGCAAAAATAACATCTCACATGTTCCATTACACAGGACAATTAGCGAAGCTACAAGCTGAAAAAACAATGATAACGGCTCTACTCATCAGCGAGGACATTTCACACTAAAACACAATTAGATAGTTTACTTTCCAAAACAGATCTTGGACAATCAGATTTGCTAATTAACTTTCTTTCAAACGTAAACAAGTAAGAGAGTATAAACCGAGAGCCAACATAAAGTAGGAAAATGAATCGTAGTATTTCTGCTTGTACGGTTTTTTTAATCAGTCTTGCAACTTTTTTACCAGTTTTGGCTTAATTTTGCATTAGGCCTTTTGTGATCGAACCACGCAGAAAAAACTATAATGTCGCGTCATTCCTATCAAGATATCACCGCCTTTGATGAACGCAACGTCTGCTTTGAAGCCAGGTTCAATGTTCTGTCGAAATATTGTGCCAGTACATTCTTTTACCCCGCACCGAGGCCACAACATCTCTGTGGGTAATTTTAAATGAATAAATCACCGGATTTTGTCATGAAAAGCCGAACACAGCGAAACGAATAGAGAGTAAAGTACAGGGCATTTGCGGCTTATTTAGTTCCGATCCCTGTGGTGCAAAGACCCAGCCCAAAAATCACGAATTTAGCTTATAGCCGGCCATGCCAACTCATTCACGCCATTTTTTCGAAGCTTCACTGTCTGCACTTCACCAGAAAAATATATCGAACCTTCAATTTCTAAAATCGTTTACAGTTTTATACTGCTGACTCAAGATGGTAGCTCTGAAAACGATTTATCCAAGAGAACTGAGAACGGAAGAGGAGAGGTTATCGCCTTTACGCGGAGAAATTATATTCGTAATTAAAAGTAAGCCACAAAAATGATCATTTAAGACGAAATACCTGGCTTCCTAAATGCAACTCTTATGGAGAAATATATACAAGGCAAATACTTTAAGACGCCGAGAGCCAATTGCTGTTGGCGTGTCCTTCGCAAATGGCGCTAAATTTTTCATGTGGTCCCCATATGATTGTCAGCTTTCCGATTTATCACGAAATACGATTATCACGATATTTATAAAAATTTAAAAACCACATCCAGAAAAATGAGGCCCAACAAATACAATAGCGAGCAGTTTCCGTTGAGTAACTCTATTTTGAAAAATGCTTTTATGTTTTCTCAGAAAGCATAGGCAAATTTGATCTCAAGTAAGAAAACGATACGCGAAAAAATGAGAACCTTTAAAGACCTTTGATAGTTAGAATTTGAGCAACAACACCCTTTTAATTCCCAAGTACCTAACTAAGCTTTATCCTCTTACCGTAAGCTGAGCCGTCCTGACCAAGTGCATCTAGTCCCGTTTTCATTATTTGAACATGACCAGTCGAGGCTCTTGAATAGAGTTGAACAATTCTCTCAACGGGAGTACTGTAGTGGTCAGTAACGTTTTGTTTTGCAACATGACATGCTATTCTATCGGCAATCTGAAATAACAAACCAAATTAGAAAGGTCCCTTACCACATAATAGTGTTGTATTGAGTTTAAATATCTTTACTTACCGGTACGGAGTGGTCTGTTGGACAAATCGAGGAACTCGAGGGGTACGATAGTCTTCCCCTCTTAATGGGACTGGTGCTAAAACCAAACGGCACGCTGAAGAGATACGGAGATTTTATCAGTCTAGAGAAATTAGCATTTAGCAACACGTGTGGCATGTTGTCTGAACTGGACGTTTCCAAATTGTCACGACTTACAGGATTAAAATAAGACCGCTAACACACAGGGATGAAAGTGTCGTCTCCATCGTAGAAAATCACCGGTCGGTGAAGCAGTCCACAAATGATTTCTCGCCGTTCTGAGTTTGAGATGAACCAACGAGGTCTTCACAAACTGCCTGCTTTTATAGGAGACATTTTCTCACCATGTCAAGTGTAAATGAGAAGTTCTCAGATGGGAAGTGATACCACAGAGGATTTCATCCGAGGTGTCCTGTTACGTGTAACCCCTGAGGTGAAAGAAAAACTACCTATTGTTTGGCCAGGGACAAAATTGTTTTTCTTGGGGTAAATTTCGAAGGCGGCATTCCGAAAGCCCAAAATGTAACACCCAGGGCAGAGAGTTACCCGGAATATGCGGTATATTGAGAAAGGACTCCAAGGAAATAGGTATTTTCTTGGGTTGTACCACAGATATTACTAAAAAAGCCGCTCCATATGAAAGTTTACAAAGATTTTGAATTGTCATAACTGTCTATTCAGCTGAAGATGCAAATGACACTTTAATTAGGATATAATTTTTACTCTTTTTGTCGCTCTGTTGAGTATATAAAAGTCTGTGAAAATGAGGTTAACTTAAAAAAAAAAAAACAGGGTAAGCCTCTTCTCTGTCAGTGAAGGTATATTCTCTGCAAGAATATTGATGGAAACTTATGAATACTCTCATGCCGAACACACTCTGTTTTTATACTCGGCAAAATCGTTTCCAGTTTAGATTGTACAATTGGCTAGATAACTTAACCGGTCCATTTTATCCGTTTTTAACCAAGAAGAGACTTTCAAACTGAAATTGTAACTTCCACACAAAATTATTTATTTTGGTAGGACTTAAGACTCTCTATATGCACCCACAAACTTCCTCTTTTCTCGTTAGTAACCCGAACGGTTGGTTTTTCCTACCGGAAAATTTGGTTTTAATCCAACGCATCACTTACTGAATTTTGGCGCCTGGTGAGGAATAACTGCTGGGAAAGCAGCACAAGGCAACGATTTTGATTTGTTCGTTTGCTAAGTGATCTAACAGATGTCTTTAAAATGAAGAGGTGAGAGCCCGCTTTAAATTAAAAACAGTTTTGGGTGGGTTGGGATTTTGTTTGTCGAGTCGTTTTTTCTCTGTTTTCATGCGATTGGCCCGGACGTGGTTTCGCCACACAACTAGCGAGCACCACGAGGCTGCCGCTGTGATAATTATGGCAATAGTTCTTTAATGGCTGTTCTTTCAGAAACGAAAAGTTTCACGCAGTTCCTTGATCAGTTAGCTTCTTCTTTCCTTGTTATCTGTAACCTTTTTAACAGCAATTTCCGGTGTTAAAACGCTTTACGATCTTTTTTAATGAGCTTTATAAGTCAGAAAATTTGTCAAACATGCTTCTTTTCATTTTATGTGTTCCTAAAACAAAAAACAATAAAAACAAAAATAGAAGGAAAAAGACGACTATTAATTCAAAGGTAAGCGGCACCACACAAAAACTTTCCGGCACTTACATTTGATTTTAGCTGTTCGGCCTTTGCGTAGGTATTAGCACCTCGCTGGACCTTTCTTCGCCGGAGGTTATTTTAAATAGCCCGAGGGCACAATTCTTATTGAATCATCATCTATGTCATTTTTTTTCTTTGAGGAAATAGTGGCGAGGGTCATAATCATGTAGATCGCTCATTTTCCTTTTCTCTGAAAAAAAAGGGCCAAATTATTTATCATGCTAGAATCAAATAACCGCAATGCACAAAAGTTTGTTCGTATAGATCATTATCAGCTTTTCCCAGAACGCATAAAGGCCTAACTATCAAGCAATCCCAACGTTATAACAATAGATTTGAGGAGTGGTGTATAAAAGATCAAGTAAGAACGGGCAAATTATGGTAAGTGGGAAGAGTTACTTTCTTTGGCGAAAAAACTTGGAAACGGAGAATAGTTGTCAAGCGTGAAGGCGCAAACCAACCCTTTCACTGTCGAGAACACATGGTGTTGATATAGGAACCTTCGGCTTAAATTTAAATTTAAACTGAGAAATCTGTGAATTGTTTAAAAACAACAGTGTTCTTTTGCGGATCTCTTTGGTCTCTCCGAAGCAGACGCGTCAGATACTGGCACATGGCGTCGTGTTCCTTCTGGGCCAAACTTTAGACCATTGTTTCTAAGTCAAAAAAAAGATAAACGTATAGATGTACTTTGACCACCCAAGATGAGGTTGGCGATTTTCACTTTGCATACTGTTTTCATCAAGAACCGAATAACAGGCTAGGTACCACGCGAGTGTCAGAGATATGGCAGAAAGGAAAAATTACAATGGCCATATCTAAAGAGCGACTTTGATCCTAGAAACGTTCGAGCCCCTGCTTTTAAGTGTTTATACCTTTGCACACTTTCCATCGGATTTAACCAGGAAGTTTTGAATCAGCGGTAATTCAAACTTGCCGCAGGTAAAATCGTTATCAACAAGCTCTTTCAATTTGCGGGATTTGTCGTACAAAGAAATATTGAAAAATATATGAACTTCATATATTCATCGTATCCAAAGAAACATAGCTTATGTACACTTAATCGGCGTCGGAGGTTAGAAGGGGAAGACCTTTTGTAAGATTTGTGGTCGTCCAAACGAAGCTGTTTGCCGAACATTTCTAGTGGGTGAAGGTACGTTCATTTCTACACCTCTATAAAACTAATTTAGTGACACGTGGGATCCCGCAGTGGAATCACATAGCAAATGTATGGCTTAATGGACATACGCGCGATACAGATGAAAGGAGCACACTTGGTAACAAATGCCTCCCTCAAAACAACTTATGCAATTACTCGTTACCCATTTACTCCTGAGGGAAAAGGAGTCTCTCAAAATTGATGCCAGATGAGGCTTCATTCGTCATGTACTCAAGAAGGTGAGTTTGGGGATCGGTTTTCTGTTTTTTTGATGAATAGTAGAAAATAACTTATCACACAAACGGAGCCGCTTCTCATCATGCGCTACCACGAGGCAAGCTGGAATCGAGGCGCTAAACTCGAGGCCTAACAATGGTCTCTCTTGTGATATTTATTCAATAATTTTTTAACTGCAAAGTATTAGGATATTATTGTTGTAGAGCCCCATGGTTTATGCAATTCAGAGCATTTTTTTTACTCTCTTTGAGGCGACACAAATTAATTTCCTTACTGAGTGGTTCTGTGTCGCCGGTCTGTTGCGTTTTATCCACAGTTGATTAGAAGCAACCTGTATAATAGATTCCAGAAGTATTTTGAAAATTGAAATAAAGGCTTTTTAAAATTCTAGTGCATACTATTGGGAAATCTTTAAGATTTGCTTTTATTTGCGCAACAAGGAAAGTTATTGAAAGATGTTTTTTTCGTTTAGTCCCGAGCGTGGGACAAAAGAACAATTCTGCTTGTCCCACGCTCGCGACTAGACGAAACACATGTTTCTATATTTCTTTACCACACTCAAACTTAAAATCTTTCTTATTCTTTACAAGGAAGGTTATTTTACTGTGTGTGTTTATCACATCCTGGGTTCGGCTTCCGTTGTTTTCCTACCGTGCAGTCAAAGCGAGCTTGTTTATTGAAGTCATCTCTTATTCTGGAATTTCTTATCTGTTTCTCATCATCTACAGCTGAAAATAAGAAGTAACCTGTATAAATGATTCCAGAGGTATTTTAGCACTTGAAAGGCTTTTTAAAAGTCTAGTGCATCCCACGAAGAAACTTTTAAAATTTGTTTTTACTTGTGTAACATGGAAAGTTATATTTACCGTGTGCGCTTATCACATCCTGGGTTCGGCTTCCGTTGTTTTCCTCCTGTGCGGTCAAAGGGAACTTTCTTATTTTGAAGTCATCTTTTTTTTCGGAATTTCTTATTTGTTTCACATCGATAGACCACATTCGGCCCTCAAGAACGTCAATATATTTATAGTAATTCCGTCATATTTAAACCTGCCTTAAGTCGTTCAACTAATGACGAAGCCTTCACGGTTTTAGGCTATGACTGTTATGAGATATGATTTCAACTTATACCTAAAAATTGCGAAGGGAATTCAAATTGTTTTTCGATTGGGCGAGTTACCTTGATGAGGCCAGGAAAACTGTTTACAGATTTTGGGGGCGTATCATAAAGATAACGAAACTGGTTGATTTTTATGGGATATTCATGTGTCACCACTCACTCATCTCTCAGGAAAACAATATTTTTCATCATCATCAGTGGGAGGAAAATAACTACCATGAAAAAACACGTGGGTCGTAACACTTTGTACGCGAACAAGATAATCGGGTTATCTCTAACAGCAATGTAACAAATTCAGAGGTACAGAGAAGAGGAAGACAAATAAGTCTGAAGATGAAATAATCTTTTCTTTCAAACGGTTTCTCTGCATTTGTGTTGGAAAAAGCGAATCTACGTTTCTACGCTAAGGATTCGTGGCACAAGTCGCTTGATTGTAAGATCGGGCACTCCCTATCTCTTCCCTTTCCATTACAAGATCTCTCATACCTTCCTGCTGCCAAACTGCGTAAGCCTTTGCAAATGGTGGCTCATAACGAAAAAAATATCACAGAAATCGTGCGTGTGTGTTTGATGGCTGCATAAACTATTGTGCATCGTAATACCGTCACAGTGTAACCTGTAATATGTCATCTTATTACACGACTCGGGCAGTCAGAGAGCCAATAACTAAAATCAACCAATCAAAATGCTCTATTACCGGTCCAATATTCTCTAAGTATTGGACCGGGCACTGTCCCGAATGGTCCCGAATGATACCGCACTTGTGTCCCTTTGAACTTCAGTCGTATAATAAATCTCTTATTAACCAAGCTTGCTCGGGACCGTACTGGAAGGATATCGGCCCTCGGTCTTTTTTGTACGGACCTCGCTGCGCTCGGTCCGTACTGTCGAGACCTCGGGCCGATATTCTCCCAGTACGGCCCTCGCGCTTGTTTAATAAGATATATGTATGATTAAAAATCATTTTAGTAGATCTCCCCAATGCACGACAAGAACAAATTACAAGCTTAAAAAATTCGGTAAATGATGACAATTAGTATGGGCAATGACATGATTTCGAGTGCCAGTTGGTGTTAACGGGCACGAGAAAGTTTATCAAAGAAACAAAATTACTCGAGCCCGGCCGTTGGGCGTGTGCGATTTTTTAGTCTTCGAAAAATTTACAAGTATTTATTCAAACAAAATTGCACGAGAAATCATATTGTTACTTATCAATAATTTGCACGAAAAAACATCACAGAGAGTCGAGTGTTATTACTTGTCACTCGTATTACAACTCATTTGTTTGCACACGTGTCATATCAAAAAAGCACTCATTTTCAGCCAAACAAACGCGCGTAATTTTTTCATGCATATTGTTATAACAGAAACAGTTATAATAACTATGACTGAACAAGGAGTTTGTAAATGATTCTTTTGACGGTGAACACTATTTTATCACGAAATCATCTACAGCGACGTTAATCATAGGATCACCAAAGCTACTTTGCCAAAAGGTACGTTGAGGATGCCAGCTGACCTGTCACAAAAATCCTTAGAATCATAACCGTGATTTCCAAGCTTGTCCACTTTGTATTATTTCATAAAACTGAAGAGAACAAATCCAATATAACCTTATTTCCTATGAGAAGAAAAAATGTTGTGACGACTTTTAATTAAATATGGAGTTTCATTTTAGACACAAACAAAATTCCTGCATTCTGAGTGATGCTTATACGCCCAAATACCTTGATACTGCTTAGCACTTTTGAAGAGCTATGTCAGTTTTTTCCAATCCCTCTCTGTTGAATATAAGCAGCGGCTGAAATGTGCGAGGACCCTCCAAACTTGTAATCTGCGTTCGTTACGAACTGTCGCATAAAAATCTGCCGTTCGTAGCTTTCGAAATTTTTTCTAAGCCTTACTTTTATTTGCCATGCGAATTTCCTGGCTTCTCTTTCTCCATTTATGTAATTTATAGTATCGTAACAGCCCCCAAATCATATAGAAATAATTTGCTTTTGTTCTGCCAACATCTGAGAATTTGTTGAGAGCACGCTTGGTTTTTTTTTTTTTTTTTTTTTTTTTTCACAATAACTCCGAAGCAAATAAACACCTGATTTACAATTACATTTATCGTATGAGTATAATTACTCACCGATCGAGGACATTTTGACGCCAGATGGTAAGATGGCTCCTTGTTTTCCTCGTAATCGAAGATATCTGCATCAAGTCTAACAAAATCATTCAAACAAGCCAGTTTTACAAAACAACGAAACGACGTGGCATACCGCGTCTCGTTTTCCCGCTCATTTTCACGCTGTCATGTGGGATTTTTAAGCCTATCAACAGAAGCCATTCAGTGACTAGTCACCAGTTTCCAGTATGGGGAGACAACAAACATTACAGTGATACTATGAGAAAAAAAAGTAATTAATTTTCTACTTTCCAGATAATTTTTTAAGCACACAACTTCAAAGCGATGATTTGATGTGGAGAGGACTATATGGATGTCTGTGCAGCCCGAAACACAAAACATTACCTCAGAGACTTTGCTTTAGTCAAAATTATGTTAGATCCAATATTGCGGCAAATCTTTTAATCATTAACTATAATAAAAAATATATGTGTAAAACATTCCATCAAGTGCTGGAAAAAAATTTCATTTTCAACGAAGTATGTAAAAAGATTTTAAAAAAATTCGCGGTCAGGATTTCCCAGCTGATTCACTGATTGAGACAGTTAGGACTAAATTTCTATATCAAAATTCGGTGCCGTAAAAGATCGGGTAAGCAAGGGAAATATAAATTTAATCTCTGCAATCAATTCTTGCGAGCAATCACAACTGTTGTGGCAGAAAAATCTACCGATATGACTCCAAGCTATTGGATTTTGGAACAGAAAACAAAGAAAGCTGTCGAACATATGAACGAGCAATTAAATCAAAATTAGGAACTTTCGGTTATTTAACTCTATTTCTCCTCAAAAAGTTAGATACCTGTATAGATGCGACCCTGAGCTTTTTCCTGACCCACTTTTTTTCTGCACAAGCAAAAGTTTTCACTAAGTATTACCTTAGATTTTCTATCCGCCCGAACTCTTGAATCTTCCTTTATGCAAGAAGTGTTCGCGCAGCTCGCATGCAGCTCTTTCATGCTATTCGTCGTACGATTCGGAAATAAAAGACGTACTCTCTTGCTCTTCTTCAAGGATGGAAAGGAAGTTTTGTTTCGGATATTTCAAGGCGTCATGCTCTGCTAACTGCTCAACTTCCTCTCGTCCACAAACATTTCTCTTCTCTCCTTTACTCTAGCTAATTAGTATTTTGACCAGCGCGTGCAAAAATTCACAGCACGCACCCTAGTAGAGAATTTTCAATTGGGTATCTGAACTCTCGTAGCCTCCGAGGTTTTTTTGTTGTTGTTGTTGTTGTTGTTGTTTTTGTTTTTTTTTTTTTTTCACTTTTATCTAGTTTCATTATCAAAAAAAAAAAGTTATCTTATTTCATTCCATTTTATTTTTCATCATTTCGTTTTGTGGTTTTTTTTCTGTTTATTTTGTAGCAAATAATAATATCACGCACTAATTTAGCAATAAGGAGCTCGATTTTCGTTGAGATAAGCGAACAACATGGAACCGGCTCGCGCGCAATTGTTTAGATAACTAACGAGACTCTACTTTGCAACTAATGAAAAGACTTGTTATATCAAGGTTATAAGTTCCGTCCCCTTTAGGCACGTGTGGTGTGTGTGTATCTTCCCACCCACTAACTTCGGGCCCATTTAAGCTCGGACGGTTCTGCTGTTCTGCCTGTTCCAGGGATGGGAAAGGGAAAAGAAGTTTCGGTAAACGCAAGTGTAAATGCCTCAATGCCTTTTGTTTGAATGAAGAATTCATGAAAGCTTATAAATTTAAGCAAAAGAAGTCATGAAAGCCTATAAAGATGGCACGTTGGTCGACACCATAATATACTTTCATAATATACTTTTTGTTGTGGCCAATCCTTGGTGCCGAGAATGAAAAAAATCACCCTTTAACCCTTAACCCCTTGATATTAGTATGCAAATTCTCCATACTGTTCTCTATACATTTCTGATGCTGACAAGGAGAATCTGTTTTATAATCAAGAGCTTCTTCACTTGGTGATCATTCCCTTAATTCTCGTGACTTTAATGTGTGATTCAGGGATGATGTTGTTAGGAGAAATTAGATGTTAGTCACTCTTAAGGGTGAAAGGGTTGATAAACTCCTTACTTATTAACTTATCGAGGATTTTTATCAGTTAGACCTTTCAAGTCAACAGACTCTCTTAAAAGAGTACTTATAGGATTTCTGATGCTGCGTAAAATAAATCTTGCACACTAGATGTTGCTAATTGTAACTTTAATTCAAATTTTAATTGTTTACTCACGTTTCAGCGCGAATGTTGTCCCATCGAAGCCGCGGTAAATATATTGAATACAAGTACGTACGAAGAACAGTTCAATCAATATGATTAGCCATACATGTAAATCTCAATATGATACGATATTTAATAAAATTGGATGTCAGTAATAACATCGATACTTCTCCTACCGGTCTAAGACACGAAAACTCTTCCTTCCGTTGCTATAGCGAAAATATATCCACTTGTTTGTATTCCTAAAAAATCTTCTTCGATTATGTATTCCTTGTAAGACATTGAGATGCTACCTTTTCCAATAACTGGGGGAGAATTTAAGCGAGATTTAAAAAAAAAAAAAAGTGAGTGGATACTAGTAAATCAAATGACGATATAAGCCGGGCCTGGACAGAAGTACTCCTTTTTAAAAAAAAGATGTTTTTTAACTTGAAACTTATTGCTGTCACTGGGCTCAAGAATTCGCTTATGAAATTTTACATGATTGCCCAAAATAAATGACACTGCACTATAGAGCTAATCAAAGCTTAAAAATAAATTGTCTAAGTTTAACCATTGGCGTTGACGCAAAAAAGTGAGCAATCCGACGAATATGCAGACAAGATTTCCCCAAACGCGATACTAATCACAATCCTCAAAAAGTTTAATTTGAGTTTTTTAAGAATCTTGATGGGTAACATGCCTCTTTGCAACAGTGGCGATCCATAGATTTCCTATGACTTTTAAACCTTTCGACTGTCATCAAAAGCTGTTACAATGAAGTACTAGTGAACGTTCTTTTTCATTTGTGTCAAATAAGTATTTATTTTCAGCGGCGGTTGCGCTGCCGTCGAATCAATTTCTGCCAATTATTCAAACTTCAAAATAATGAGGGGTTCCTCTGGCCCCAAATTATTCCATCTTGTAGCTGCTCTTGAATTTTTGTAAGGAAAAAAAGTAGCGGTAAACTAATAAACTTTACTCTTTTTGTGTCTCACGTGACTGACCACAAGCTCACATCGAAATTTGTCGCTGGTCTGATAATAAACCTGTTTAAGACTTACTAACACGTGACACCACTACCCATTTGTTTAATTTGCGACACACGGGTATGATGTTTTTGAATGATCCAAGCCGAGGATCTTTAGCCGCTATCAAAATGAGTTGCTGACCAGAAGCTTAGATGAACGAAAGAATGCTTTCTAACTTTCGAGAGGATTGCATGTTGACAAAATATATTCAGGAAAACCCGAAAAGTGAAAAAAGGAAGAGGCTCCTAATTCATGACGAAGGGATATCTGCAAGACGAAAACTCAAGTAACAGCTACACTTAAGAGGAACAAGGACACCAAATAATAATACTTAAGATTTATCTTTTTGCCTTTCCCTGCGTTGTTCTTTGCGAAGCAATTTCATCAGTCTCTTCTTAGATCGCAATTTCATTTTTTTCTCCTTCCGCTTAATCTTTGCTTTGCGTTTCCACGACTCTGAATTGTATCCAGGGTGTGGCATTTTTCTCGGTTTCTCCTTGTTCTCATCTCCTTCTCTTGTTCTATAGGCACGTAGGAGTTGTTCGATATGGTCACGGAGCCCATGATAGAGTGACTCACGGACATTTTTTGTTTGAATGATGATCTTAGAAGCTCGTTCAATGAACTGAGCGTTTCTTTGGCCCCTTCGTGCCTTGTACCCAGGCCTCATTTTGCCCTTCTTAGACACTGCTATTGTCCAACTCTCGTTGTAAGCCGAAAGAAATTCTGTGTAATGGTTTTCGGCGTACTTCTCGTAAAACACGCACCTTTTGGACTTTGTGGCCTGCAAGAAATGGTTTCTCGTTGGTTACTCTATCTCTGACTGGATTTCATGTAATCTAAAGCCAACTTTCCTCAAGGTGGGCCACGTCGAGACCTGACGGGAGGGTGGGGGAAGGAAGTGATCTTCCTAGCACAGGCCCATTTACAAAATGAGGCTTTTGTGTTAAGAAAGGATTGAGTTTCGATTCTTCAACCTTGAATCACTGAGAAACAGTCAGGCTGCCTCCAGAAAAATACGCCAAAGATCGTCAATCTGTTACTGCCGAATTCTGAGACTTCATAAACCTCAGGAGTTTGGACCCTGAACCTTGTTACTATGCCAAGATATTTCGAGCTCGCCGACGAAGAGCCCTTCATTTGTTTTTGATCGATAAGATTAATTAGGACCTGAAGAAAAGTACGACAGCAATGCCTATCAAAACTACTTAAAAAGTGGTTTGAAATGGAAAGAATTCTGTAAAAAACACGCCCTAACTATAGCTTTAGGAATTAATTCTACCTTATATGGAGTCCCTTTCGCCGAAAAAGTCAATTGAGCGAGTGTATCCTGTCAGTCGAGTAAGTTAATTGGTTTTCTGCGTTTAAAGACTTTCGGCTATTTTTATTGGTTTAACGAAATAAGAAATTTTTAAGGGAAATTGATATTGATAAGGATGTAATCCTCTGGGTGTCTTCTAGTCAAAGCTACTCGACAAAAAATATTCATCCATTTTCTGTTCTAGCTAAGCTACGCGGATTTTAGCTCATTTACTTGTTCTGTCAAATAACCAGCCTAAAACGGCTAGGGCGAGGAATGATAGTCTGAAAAAAACGTTTAATAGTAGCCTTTTTAGAGGGCAGAATTTAACAAAAACAATCGCTTTACATGAAAAGCGTGACAGTAACAACTTGTAAAGGAGATAATTTGGTAGTTCAGCTGGTCATACACGTTTTGATGTATTCAAGAAATCCCTTTGACTATGCTTTGTCCTTTATACAGGGAATTTTCCCGAGCGTGGGTTTTGTTGACAGAATGTCACTTAAGTTCAAACATATGGACATCTTGATGTTAGTTAATTCGTTACCATTGCTGTGAATGGATGGTAACGTTTTTTTAAACCAAACTTTACTTGGTATAAAGAAAACACGCTTCGAATACCAGAATAATAATTTTGGTATACGCCATTCTCAGGAATTTCCTATCCGTGCGCGCTTTCAATGCAAATTTGCTCTACTCCCATGCTTTTAATCCTACCTATTAACAAAGATTACACAACATTCTGTAAACATTGGGCGCATAAAATAATGAAATGACCATAAGCAATAAGAGCTACCGTACCTTTCTTCCGATCAGCGATGCGTTCCGTTTGATGCACAAGTAATAATTCGTCAGTGCTCCACGAATCCGCACCCTTCCAAAATTGTCTGACTCGATGACCAGCTTGGCTGTAAAGGGAAGAGAGAGTAGAGACCGGTTGGCGGCAGGTTCCAATCCATCAAACAGCTCATTTTGTTTGTTTACATAAGATAAATTCAGAAAATTCTTTTGGAAACTTTCATATTGTGTCTAAGCAAAGTTGAATTTATGATGCGTGTAACAGTTTATCAACCTGATATAAGACGCTTCGTAATCGCTTACAACGACTATTCGTAATAATCATTTAGACTCCATACGGTTTTTACCGAATGAATCCGTGTCTACTCTAGCCAAAAGCGCTCGCTTTTTCTTGCTTGAGTCAATTGTGAAAGCACTGTTGTTTTCATTGTGCTGCTACTGCAACCACCATTTTTGGCAAGGGGACCCATGCCAATCATATTCAGAAAAAAGACCAAGCAGATTTTTCGGTTACAAGACCCTTATGGTTGACAATCTTGTACTAAAAGGCTTGATTGAGATCTCACAAAACTATCAACGGTAAAGCCTGGCGCCGCTAAAACACAAACAATCGCTGACTGGACATAAATAGATTAAATTCCTAGCTTATGCGATGACTCTAATGTTTCTGTTAGGATTAGTCGTTTTGCCGCTAATAAGGCTCGCGGTTGACAGTATGCACTGTTCGCGATCATCGGTTACGTATCCTGTTCTATCAAGGCATAAAGTAAACTGTAAATTCAGCGTGCATACTTTCTGCCACAATATTAATGATAGCAGTAGCTTTTAACGTTACTCTGCCAAACTTATCGCTCATGTCCATCCCACAGCGCTTGTAAAGCGGTTGAGTAAGGTCCTTTTCACACCAAATATAATTGTGGGGACGGACTATTCGCAAACCTTTGGAGCATTTCGTTCTAAAATGACTCTGTACCTTAGGCTAAAAGCCGTATGACTGAATGACAAAAATAAAAAGATGATGCGCAAAACAAAAGTAGCATTAAAGGGAAAAGTTGTCTGAAACTTGAATGTTACAACTCGGTTACGATCCGATTAACTGCCTCTTGTAAAATGCGTGAAAAGCAAGATGTTATACGCTGCCACGATACTTAAGTCAGTTTAATGGTCGATGTAATCTCCTTACCTCGTGCGGAGCCATTCATTGGCGACAAGTTTAAAGAAACAAAAGCTTTATTACAGTCTTAACCTTCAAACTTTCCTCGAATGCTATCACAATAATATAAGTCGATTAAGACAAGACGGCAACAACTGTAACAACAAAATACGCGCTCCAGATACAGAAAAGTGGCGCGTATTGTGAATAAGGAAATCTATAAATGTTGCAGTACTCGCTCATTGTCAGGTAATCTCCGAAAAAAAATGTTGACTCTGACGTCCATAACTCGAAGAATACATGGGCTTTACCTACCGTATTTATCGCCATCTCTTCCCATTGCGTCGATAAGTTTTCCATGTATACGAAGGTGACTCCTGCTTGCTCTTGAATACAGTTGTGTTTCCCGGTGAAATGGAAGGCTTCTGGTATCGCTTCTTCTTCTCTCCGTTCTAACATGATCTCGGAAGAGGTTCGCCTGTGGTTATCATTATAGACACGATAATTAACCATTCGCTATTTAGTAGTTTCCACCAGAATGAGGACAGTATCACAACTAACGTTTAATTCATGATCAAATCTCATACCTCCTGGCCTCGTCCCAAAATGAAGGTGATCCAACAAATCCTAAACAAAACGAAAGTTTCAATTGTTTTTGCGTAGGCGAATAATAACCGTGAACTTACTATACGATAGATTTTTTTCTTTTGGATATGAAAGCATTTCAAGTATATATTTTTAGAATGACACATACATTTCAAACGGATCGCCGCTGTATACTCACATAGAAAATAACAGCATGTCAGACTTAAATGTCGCTGAAGACTTTGATCTCATTTTGACTCAATAGGGGACGCGCACTGCAAACCGAGTGAGAAAAATACGACGAATAGGAGATAGAAATGTCCAGCATTCCAAAAACCCACAATAGTTGGTCTTCTTTCAATTATACCCTTTGAGATCGACCGCAAGGAAGCCGCCTTTCTATTTTGTGTCGTTTTTGTTCCATTACAACATGGTGAGGGTTTGTATGTACCATTTTTGATATGCAGATAACAAAATTAATTAAGGTAATCGCTTACAATTAGAGCTGCGGTAGGTGGGCATGTCTGGGTGCCTTAAATAAACAAAACCAGCGAAATAGAACAATTGAGTTGTCACATAACGCAGCGACATTTCACAAGGTTTTTACCGTAAAGAGCTTAGACGAAAATTCAGACGCGAATCCTGAACTCAAATCGCCAAATCCTAACGTCAAAATAGCATCAAAAGATGGGTAAATTATTCCATTCACGAACGACTTAAGGTGGGCGTGAAGGGGGGGCGTTAGATGAGTGTTATTGTATCGTCACTACGTAAACAAAGTGTCAGCATATCACTTAGGAAAATTTCAGTTATACGGGAAAGCTAGGCAAATCGATCCTTTGCTGTCAAAGTTATTTTAGCTAATTAATTTCTTTGATGAAACTTAGCACCTATGGGACACAATACGTTAACTTGACTTCGAATTTATTTCTATTTGTGGGAACATGAGCAGGGATACCTGCTGTTTTCCCAAAGTATCCACACGCAAAGGCATTGAGAAATTTCAAGGCAGCCATTAGTTTCCTGCTGTGGTTATTGTACTCACTCAAGTATAGCGATATTTTTGGATAACTGATGATTATAGGGTTCCAGATTAGACTCCGGCTAATTTACCGGTTATAAGTTTAATAATAACGTGGAAAAAAACTTCTCTTGTGCGTGTTCGAAATGTGTTTTTTTAGGTAATTAGTTAAGTCGTTCCTGCGTTTATAAAGAAGTTGGACAAGTTTTGACGATGCGATAGAACAAAGTTTGAATTATTTGATCCGGAATTTAGGATACCATGTGTTATGCATGCCTGCTTTCGAGTTTCAGAGCCGTTTTCTGGAAATTGCGCCCGTCATTTGCTTTGACCGACAGTTGATGGAATTTGCTCAACTGTCAAGAATAGCCCCTCAACTGAGCGCTAGCTTTTTCATTCTTCCTATCACTTTTGAATTGGTTAACCCGATTATTCGATGTTTTTAATGAGTGCAGATCCCACACATGGTTATTAATTGTTCAGTCAGTTGCGTGACTTTATTCAAGTTGCTATTTTTATCCCATAATTCTGCACACTGCCGAAGGCACTCTCGTCCAATGTCTTTATTCAGGGAAAGAAACATCAACTTGTTCACCGTTGAACTTGTAACCTACCCTTGAAAGTAGGGATCAGATTTCACTTAAATCATTTGCAACCTTCAGAACGGAAATTGGCTCATTAACTGTTATCTCATTGTGACAAATACAGCTGTGTGAGAGCTCAGTGTAAAGCTTGCGACCTGAAACTTCCTGTCAGAAAACTTCCAGATGATCGCGCGTGGCTGTTAACTTTTCGGAAGTCTCTTCTAAAACTGTGAAAAATATGGCAACGAACTTTCAAATTAATAATCTTACTGCACTTCTTCTGATACTGACTTTTAAGCTGTGAACACACCAATCTGTTATTCAAAGTATCCGTTTTCATCTCAACCAAAACGGTGCAATACACCTCAGTGCTTTCTTTCACTTGGCATTCTGGTCTCGTTTTACTTCTCACATTTTCGCTTATCCTCTCCACTTAGCAGAACGCTGCATACATTCGGTATAAGCTGCAATGTATGACAATGACGCGTCACCTTCTTCAAAAGCCTTCGTTGACACCTGTCTACGCAAAAAAAAAGAGCGTTTTCAAAACTACTTCTTCTTTTTTGAGACTCCACTAGTGGAACTGTTTTCGGATTAACTGCATCTCAGTTTTTATTAGTGTTTTAGTGTTTTCAGCATAGATGTTAGGCAAGAGCAGTTATTTACTCGAGGATTTCGCCTCGAAAAAGGCATTGCCTTCTTTGTAACATTAATTTTCTGATCTCTTACCGGGTAAGGAATAATACAGCGTATTTCCTCTAAAAATATTCAATTGTGTCAAACATAACGTGTTTTAATTAACATTTAAAACTAGCCGTAACGAGCAAATGTTCAATTTTGGGATTTTTGACCTCCGTGCAAGTTCCTCCACTGCGAAGCAACATTGCATCGGGTGAAAACCTACAGCTTAGCTTTATACCTTTTTAGGTAACCCAAGTAGTGTTAGCCTTAGAAAAATAGCTTAACGTATTTCCTCCTGCGGATGAAATATATCAAGCTATTTTTCGAAGTTGGAATTTAAATTTTGCACAGATCATTTTCAGAACTGATATAAGCCCAGACTGATTTGATTCACATGTTTCAGGCAAACAGGGCCCTTTTGAGTGACTTATCCCGGTGCTGCAGGCACTAAGTGCCAAAATATGAGGCAATGCAGAATATTCCCGCTCTAAGTGAATAATTCTTACGCTTTCACAACTTCTCATACACTTCTAATTAAGAAACGAAGGACAGCTTAGTAAAAAGTTAAACGAATGATTA
>NC_142519.1:28251603-28274103 GCF_964205215.1 Stylophora pistillata | reverse complement strand
CCAAACGGATTGCACGTTTACCACCTACGATAGAAGGACATAACTCTCACGAGATTATCTTGTAGATGATTTTACACCTTGAAAATCTTTCCTGTTATTCCTAAATTATAACTCTAACGTGAAGTTCTCTTTATCGAAGTTCCCAGCCACACCCAGAAGTAATGAACCAAGCGTTATCATCCACAACATCACATGCGGTAGCATCGCCTTTGATTTTACGTCAAATTGGTAAGAATTTATCTTCCGCACCCTTTCGTTGTTTTTGCTACGATAACAAACATATGGTTTTAAAAGTGTCCCCACCTTCATATCGTACATCCGCGAAAATAACATTAAAAAAGAAAAAAAAAAAAAAAAGAGGAAGAACATAGGAAAATTGCAAAATCAGGTCTCTGCTGACTAATTTTCCAGCCAGACTTTCTTCACTATTTTTTTAAATCACTTTCGGCATTCAAATTCTGTTCTGACAAAACGCACACAAGTGTTCAATCCTACTTAAGCATTATTTGATTCTGGTTGGTATTGTATTATTGTATTCATGTTTGACTCTCTAGAGTCAGATTCATTTCAGTCATCATAATACTTCGACCCCAATCAGAAACGATGAAAACTTTCTTAAGAGTATCCGTCTCGCCTTACTAAAACATAACAAAGTACTTTCGTTCCCATTGGCGTCTAGTTTGTTTTTACCTGACCATACCTGTGTTTTCATTTGAAAACACGCACATTTTAGTGTTTTTTTTCCTTCAACGCTACTAAAACATCTAAAAATGCTGTTAGAAACGGCAGTATGCGAAGAACTTTATGTCACCGATTTCAAAACCCTCCGTTTTCCACAGTAGAAACACAGCGTTTCAAAGAGACGCATTTTCAAAATACCTCACTTTTGAAGTTTCTTTTTTAATTAGTGTCTTTGTATTTACCGTGAACTGTAGGAAAAACGCATCCAAATATCTGCTCTCTAAAGTAAAACGGATCTGTGTGAATTGGACCTCAGTTATTTCGAGAAAGTCCCCCGACCCTCGAGTATGACTTAGCTTCTTCTTTTGCGGGAGCGCTCGACAACCAGTGCCTGTACAGAACTAACTCCAGCAACTGCATCTTACTCTCTCCGTCATAAATGTATAAATGCACATCCTCTCCTCGAACTAGTCAATCGAGCGAGGAATGTTCCAGAGTATACAGTGACAGCACTATAAGTTCACTCCAACCGAATTGAAATTAATTGCCCAACAAAACGCAACAAGACGAAAAAACTTTCAAGCGCGCTAAGTTCTTCGTTTATAATTAGATCTACAGGTGCAGTAGAATGTATATGCGTCAGGAGAGGAAACGTTGCAATTTCCTTGTAACCTTCTAGAAGGAATCATTATTAAAGAGCCTAGTCCATAGGAATTTAAAGCAGAATTCGTTAATTGTAAGTCTGATTAATCTCACCTACTTTTTGCTGATGAGATACTGATACCATCACACGTTAGATTCTAAGAACCTTTTGGCATACGATGATAATAATACGACAGATGCAGTTCCTCGAAGTAAGTAATTATCTTATAACACGCTGTCGTAAGTGGAGAGTTGATTGTGTGTCTAATCACTATATACAACTGAGTGAAGGTTCCCTGGGAGATTTTTTTGTTCAGTCTCGATTGAAGTTTAGCGATGTGTTTTTGTTTTCTCTGATCGTAGAAATGAATTTTCATTTGATTAATTGTATGTTCTGCACTACCATTAGTGTTCAATCGTTATGAACTCATGATAGCCGGAAAGTTTTTCTATGAGTTAAGCACTTCAGTTGCAATTACTATAGAGGATTAATAAATTCTAAACATTTCTTACCCATCGGAGAACTGATAACCTTGTTACCACCACGCCTGTCTTCGCAACATATCATCCAAGCTGATGAGTCTCTTTCGCTACATAGTTCAACGAAAAGAAAAAATATCACAGATTATGTCAAGACTGGATAATAGCTTTAATGGTAAAGTTTCATCAAAGGGCGTAAAAGCAGGAATGAAATGCAATAATCTGACCTAAATCGCTAATACCTGACCGAGGGATAAATGTCAGTGGATGAAATATGTTTCAGGCATCTGCTGTAACTTATAAAGATTCAGAGGCATGTGGGATCTTCAGGAGGTCAGCTCCCAGGATTCAAGAAACCATATAACAGCCAAGATGAGCATTTGAGGGTAAATCTTCTCCCTCTCTCCAGCTCTCGGTCGAATTAAAGGGTAAAATTTTATTTTAATTGGGTTGCTTTTTATCCGGCTTTACAAAACAAGTCAGTATCTTCCGGTTGAAAAGCAGCGGGCGTTAATTTCATTAGCAAGCTTAACCCAATATATCATGCACAGATCTATTTAAGGCAAGCAATTTAAGAATGACACTTATTTTTTTCTATTCTTTTGCCATTTTTAAACTCTCAGTTGAAGCGTTTTTAACACGCGCCTTGATGGCCTGTGACGCAGTTTGCACATACTTCAGAGGTGGAAAACACTAGGTCTCCATTTGTTAATGCTGAAAAACATCACGATAAAATTTCACGTCGACTACCACAAGCGGTTGCTTTCCAAAGCCTAGAGAATATTTAG
Source organism: Stylophora pistillata (assembly GCF_964205215.1). Classification (NCBI taxonomy): domain Eukaryota; kingdom Metazoa; phylum Cnidaria; class Anthozoa; order Scleractinia; family Pocilloporidae; genus Stylophora; species Stylophora pistillata. The sequence continues at coordinate 28,271,512 of NC_142519.1, read as the reverse complement.
ATTAAAGATTCTTGTACCTCGTTTGAATCCACTGTTAACGCAGAAAGCTGCAGAAGTGATTCACAGAACCATTTTGGTCTCAGGACCTCGTCAGTTAGTCACCATCAATAAAATAACTTGACGATGTCTTGGCACGAAAATCATCGTGTAAATCGTTTCTATTCCACAAAGTGTTTGAAGTAGATCTAAGAGAGGGTTTTCCTATTCAAGGGAATGTTTTGATTGTATCATATTTTATGCCAAGTGATTTACAAAAGACGACAAAATATCATTTCCGCTGAGAAAAGGCATATCCTTTATTCTCAGTGATAAGATGCAGAAGAAAATAGCAATCATGCTATTTAAAGAAATTTGTTGTTCTTTTTGTTACTTTACCTTTGACCATGTTTCTCGAAAATCCGTGTTCTTGACCTACATGCCTCAAAGTAATTAGCTCGAGCAAATGAGATTTTGTTGCCGGTTTTAAGGGATATACCTGAAAGAGGTCGAACTGTTTTTTTTTTAATGCTTTGCTTCTTTTAGTCAAGACGGTCTTTTGAAATTTGGGGACAGTGTCAAGTAAGCCTGTTTTTGAGTCACACGAAATAAGTTAAAGGTAAGACGAGTAAATATGGCTGAGTACACTACAGAAGATATCTTTGTACATACAAGATGAAGAAACGTCAATCAACATGATATAAAAATCACAGTCATTAACTTAGAAGGTTTTCTTCTAATTGCGTATCTTATGAAGGCAAAAGCGATCTTACGACTAATTTAAGAAAGAATCTAAACTGAAATAAAAATGTCTAGTCATGTAATAGATCTTTGTTATCAAGCAACACAACTCTGAGAGGCCAGAGGACGGGCTGACACAACATGCTCCATGAAATAAAATTGATAAGGAAATTTAAGGTTTATACCATCAATTTTGATTCTAATGAACGCGGCAGCCTCTGATGATGGCTTCGAACTGGTCTATCAAAGCAGTTATATATTTTTTCTGGTTTCAATTCTTTTCATATTTGAGTTTTCTCAAGTGGCATCGACTGTATTTCATTACCAGGAAAAAGTATGTTATTCTTAAACATAGGTCCTTGTAAAACTGCTCTTTCCTAATCCAACACGTTCATTTGACACCTACGTTAATATTTAAGGCCTCTCAGTAATTAGCCAGTCATAATACCAATGGCCTCTTGTGTAAAGCTGAGAAATCTCTTTGCGGCAATTATCCGATTAGTCAACCAACATTTGGCAGTGACCCGGCTTTAAAAAACGTATGTTTTTTCATCCTCGTTCATTTCACATAAATTATGATCATTTGAGTATTAATGACTTATCCGTGAAGGTCGTTGGTTCGTAATAGTCAGGGTAAAGGATTTATGCCTCTAAGTGGAGGGGAAAATAAAACACGGAAAGGGCCACCAACATCACGTAACAGAAATACGTAACCGCTTTGTACTTCAGTTATGCGGTCCAACGTATCTCATCGAAGCTGAAAGGAATTCAGAAATAGCCACGGTAAGGTATAATACTGTATTCAGCGTCTATACTTTCCTTAAAACAAAGAGTTGTTGTTTTAATAAGACGTATTCAAAGGTACTATTAATGTTTGTGGTGCATGTAACGGCCTAGACTAATTCGTCTAGCTAATCTGGCGTCTTTTCGATTAATGTCGATAACGTGCTCAACTCAGTAGGAACCTGAAAATAGGTTCACTTGATAAATCTCTGATTCATTGGGAAGGAACAAATACCTCAACCAGAGGAATGCGAAATGGTTCAAGAAAAGTTTAATTTCACCTTTGTTCAGTCCACAGCCGGCCGGCAAACTTATTAAGAAATACCTCGCTGACCGCAAAATAACTGAGGTCTCCGACAGAAACGTGACGGCACGAAATTTATAGAGGAAGGTATTCGAAGCCGAAATTCTATTTACAGGTGCAATAGGAAACTGGAAATATTATTTTTACTTCATAGAGAAAAATGATTATGTCTGCAGTCTAGAAAGGAAGTTGTTGCCAAGATAACAGCTCTTAGCTCACGTACGGTGCTAAATGCGGTGTGCAATAATGACGATGCGTTCTTTCATGGTCTCGAAATAATCTGACCCAAGAGGAGCTTTCCGCTCCCAATTTATCTTACTATAATCCCCTAAAATTCAAGCATGTTTATTTAATACAGTCTATAATTATCTTCAAAGTAGTAATCGTGTCGAATGATGTTCGAGTTCTTCCACTCAGCCCCCTAAACTTGAGTCAAACTCCCGGAAATGCGTCAAACGAGATGAAATGAACGCATCTTTTACATATATACGGGAAGTACAACGAGTTCTACCATTCTCTACGTAAAATTTAGCGATTGGATAACATTATCATTCAAGCTACTCATACCTCGTCGTGTTTGTGACAACCTGTGTAATCTCCTTTGCAGCGAAGACTCTGTAAAGAATTTTAAAACTATTTGTAAATGCTTTAATACTATTAAAGGTTTTATGATCTTAGCAACAGTTGGACCACCTCTATTACCTTTTTTCTGTCTTAAAACGCGGTTACTTCTTCAGACTTATTTACCAGATTAAATCAACACAGACAACTGCAAAGGATCCGGCAAAAGATCGATCATAACTGAAGTGGAGGTCTCACTAATTTCCCCATCAGATCCCAAAAGGAAGGATTTAATACTATTTGATCGTTAATAAATTTCTTCTTGAGGAATTCGTAATTGAAATTGACAGAAAGAAATCATCTGAAATCCATTGTTGCGAACAGCTTTGGCCGCTTTCCAATAAAAACACGGATCATGCGCAATGGAATTCTCCAAATACGCCTAGGAATTCCTCCGTCACAGTCTTATGTTCCCTATCTTTGGCTAATTTGTACTGAACACGATTGTCAGCTCCATAGAATCCTGGCTCCAACCAGGAACAGGTGTCCCGCCTGATGCGCAGTAAATTTCCTGCATTGTTGAATCCTAATTTTAATAGATTCCAATCGATAAAATTATTTTCCTCTTACAAAATACTGTTTCAATGCCATTTAAGTAAAAAGTGGAATTATCTGGATTGATAAAGTAGTTCAAACTCTCTCTTTAAAGTTTACAATGAAATTCCCAAACATTTAAGTCACGCCATTTTTGGTTTTGTTTGTTTTTTTTTTTTTAGCTAACTTGAAAATGAGTATTCTCTAAAGTTATATAAATTGTCCTTCCTCAAGGGTTATAAAATGATAAGATCTTGTTCTCACAAACAAGGAGAACAAGTCAACTCAATCTCGTAATCACTTTGTGGTTAAAAGTGACATTTAAAGGAATACTCAATGCAGAGAGATTCCGAGATCCCAGTAAAGATTCAGGAAAAATGACTCAAAAGGAATGGCGGGTCTAAGATCCTCCCATATATTTCTGGTATCCATTATAAACAATGTGGGTTTGTATTTATGTATCTTTATCGATAGATGAAGCTTTTGAATGAAATTATCAGCTGCTTATTCGCGACAGCTATTTTATCAGTTTCAGCAGTGACTAGCCCTCATGATCTTTGTTATCAAGGTATTATGTTATGTTCATGCAGACTGATGCAATTCAAAAGCAAGGCACGCCCCCACAATGCTGCCATCATTGTTTATAAAAAATCATCTGGTTCATAATTTTTTGTGGAAAATCTGATCAGCTGTGCATCAAAAATCAAACCAAAACTTAGATTTCTTTAGATGATACTTTCACCCAAACTTGGCCCACTATAAATAATTAAATGTAACGGCTGGAACTGGATATCAACAGCCAGTATTAGTTTCCAAAAGACTGACATTAATGTTTTACAAATCATTGATATCTCTGGGCCTAAGAATTCTGAGCTAGTCAAAACGATTCACAACTTTGTTTATCTCATTAAGCTTTGCGATGCGAACTTTAAGGGGACCTCGAAAACGTCTGTGAGTTATTTATGATTTCATGCAAGCTCGTCGACATTTAATCGCGAAAGAATTTTCGTGTAACCATATACGTCGTAGCTCAAACTACACTTAGAGTTTGGCGCCCAAAGTCTGCCGAAGAAGCAAGTTTTTTCTTGCACAAAACTACGCAATTGACCCTCCAAGAAGCACAATGGGTTCCTGCTGTGAAACCAAAATGCGAGTAATTAATATGGATTGTGATCTAACAACCTTACACCATGTATCAATTGACCTTGAGGCTGAACACAGTGTGTTCAGAAAGTTCTGTCATTACACGATCTCTTGCGAAATTTGTCGAGGGGTCTTGGAGGTATATGGCTCAGAAAACACATGATAGTTTATGATGAAAATCGTATACGTCCTTAGACGACGAGTTGGCCTCTAACCCTATCGGAAATCTCCCATATCAACGAAGTCATCGATATGTGGTAACCGGTGAAAGCTCACTACCAGAGCGGAAATATCGAAATACGCCTACTATTTGACGAGCAAAAAGGCTGGAATCAGCTGAAGTCCAAAAAAAACCGTAAGTTCCGTCAGCTTCATATGAACGTTAGGGGATCGGAAATTAATGCACTTCACTGTTACAAATAACGTTAACGGTAAAACGTCTGTATGTAATACCACGCCGGCATTAAAGAGGAACTTGTTCTAAATGAGTTCTTTACTTCATGTCCATTAATATAAGAAAGGACAGTGTTTACGAGGGCGTTATTCTCTTTCCAAAGACCCACAAATAAGACCACTAAGGCAGGGAGACCTATACCGCTATCTAATTTCAAAGTAGTTTCGCAAGTGAGAAGTTGAAGTCGCCAAGCATACTAGACACCAACATGGCCCTTTGCCTCTCCTCTATCCTCCTTTGATGTACTATCTCTCAGATAATCTGTTGCCTTAATTCAGCATGGGAAAATCCAGTGAATCAAGGAGGACAGAGGAGTCCTGTAATTTCTCAATTACTTATGCAGCAAGATCGATTGCAAAAGGTATTTTTGCGAAGATAAGCTTTTAAAATCAAGTTTCAAGATTAAAATTTCTTTTAAGATAACAGCTCACGCCCTTTTCTTTGATTATAGCTTCACTGAGATAAAAACCCTTGCCACTCAATATCCAATTAATTTTTTAACAGTGTCTCACCGCTTTATTTACAATCTCAACCAGATCCTTTGATCTTTGTGAATCAAACCGTCCGTTACCTTGAATTTGAAGAACACCGCAATCATCCAGCTCAATTAATAGTACAGTAATAAAGACGCACAAGTTATCGTCTTAACAAATGACTCACGGACATCATCTATGGTCAACTTGAAATTCGTCAAACTTCCTTGTAACGTCATTACTTTGGAGTGGTTTCCTTTAATACACTACGCGGTTCTTTGTGACGGACACCACTGCCAAAAAAAACTAATAAACAGCCCCCTTGGAAACATTTCTGTTTAGGGGAAATTCTTCAAGGTGTTTTGTACAGGTTTTAGATTTTTCGGCCGGTCCCAAGGAGCTCTCCAAGTGCTTGGAAGGAAATAGAGATTGTCACCTTTTTAGAGCTCATAAGAGAAGCCGCCTGGAGATTTGTAATGCTCTACTTTCCGAAATGTATCATTTCTAGTCACTGACAAAATTGTAAACTGTCACATTAATGTAGCTTATTCAAGAACCGTCAATGGAAGATTCGTAGGTAGGTTTTCTTTCTAAGGAATGTTGGTCGCGACACGTGCGTACAGATGATATCAGCTTTCGATAAGACAAAAAAAGGATGTTAGTTTATTTGGCGTTGTGTTGACATAGTTTGATGAGCTGTAACACAGCATTGATGTGGGATTCTGTAACTTGTTTGGTTCACATTGTATATTACCACTAATTCGGACATTTTTATTATCTGCGCTAATTTACTTTAACTGTTATCTTGCTCCACCTAATCCTCGATCTCGTATTTCAGCTCAGCAGCAGGTTAACTACATTTCGCGCTTTTAAATTGTTTTGGTACAAATGTTAATGGGGCTAAATCGGTCAAAATCTAAACCTGTGGCTGGATACGAGTGCCATAATATTTTTCACATCATTTGCTAAACGCATGAAAAACGAACTCGCGAACTCGACATCGCTGCATAATAAAGGCTCAAAAATGTTCACGGGCAATTAATTTTCCAAATATCCGTTTCTTTTTTCAAGTTGTTAAATGCAGTAAGTCGGTGGCTTTCAGACAATTTTATTGACATATTGTTCTTTTAGTCCAATAACAGGCAAGACTTAATCGATGTGTTATTCTCGCGGACCATTTAAGTCGCCGCTGCATCTTTTAATGGGCAACAGAACAATTTACTCTAAGCGTGCGTTTTAGCACCCGCACCCCTTTGATCGCTGTCGTCTGCAGAAACTCGCTCGCCCAAGAGACTTGCGTCCAAACACCTGTGTCATCAAATTTCTCTCTGCGACTAACAATTCAGCATTTAAAATTTAATTAAGGCGTGCAAAGTTTAGATTGACACCTAGAAAGGTCAAACCCAGCGGCCGACGATAAAAGATTGTGATAAGCATCTTAATTACATTTACAGTTAATTGTTCCTAGCAAGTAGTAAGGAGGCACACCTTATTAATGGCCGAGACTTTTGTCTCCTCCTCTATCTCAGATTGTACATTGCTATGTTTTCTAGGGGTCGTGTTAGATAGACCACTGACTAGGTTCCTTCCTTCGCTGAGAAGGAGTCGGTTACACTTGTCCTACATTTCCGTTAACACTTCCTAATTGTTCTTTGCGGCCGATTTCGCTTTCATTTTCCCACAAAGGCGCGCGCGATTTGCCGGTTGACGTAACGGGTGTAGCCGTGACGCATGATAAAAGGTTCGCGGCAGGCCACTGGCATTCAGTTTAGTGCAGTATGGCCTTGGGGGTGAATCTGTCGTGGGCATTAACGCTACTCGCGCTACAGTAAGTACTTTGCTAATTGTCCCAATTCAAGGCTTTGAAAGGCCAGCGAATCGAGGCTTCCTATGAAAATGAGATCGAATAAGATTACAATTTAGCGCTTCCAATATGAATGATTGCGTCTTCCTGAAGTATCATCAACAATTTTTCACCTGGCTAAGTACTAAAGACCGGTTGCTGTGCTCTAACAACCTAGCAAATCCTTTATTGACGTCATTTTCTTGTTTCAGTTCATTACTGCCGGATGGACTTGCTGAAGACAGCGACTTTAATCAGGTAATCAAGCCTAATCGTGATTCTTGCAAGAACCAAATTTTAATGGATTTGCATCTTCTCTCATGTATCAAACTCGCACAGTTTGACGTTCTTTCCTGAATTTTATTTTCAGAAACCGGAAGAAAAAAAGGCTTTTGACGCTTATTATAAAAACCAGAGGGCCAAGAGTGACACTAAAAGCATAGCTTTTCGGAGATTCATTCAGTTGTACTCAAGGAATAGCGGCCGCCATGTTAGAATCAATCCAAATAGAAGTATAGACGCCATCGGTGAAGACGGCGACAAATACGGTACTAACTCGTAAAGTGCTTTGTTACTGTATAATTAATATTATAAAAAAATTGTTTATTCTAGCGGTTATTACTTGTCTGTTGCCTTAAGCTTAATGCTTATTGTGAAAGCGGTCTCTTACACTTTTGTTTCTCAACTTGACATGTTTTAACGGTAAGAATGTCGCTCTTACACTTCTCTTCTTGCACATTTAATTTTTTCCCCAACTATGAAACGAGCTGAACTGTTTTGTACCAGGTCTGTTTTGGGGGGAATATTTGTAATTATCTTTGGAGCATTTTTCAGGAAAATTTTACGTGCGAAGTTAAGACGGGACTTTGCTCTTTTCTGTTTACCAAAGCATGAGCGCATGACATAGACATGAAATAGTTTTCCTTTCGAGCTCTGTGTTATGAAATTACAAGAAGGCTTTGTTATTCGTTTCTTTCTCTAACTTTTGGTTAAGTTTAAGCGAGTGAACGCAGCGAAAATCAAAACTATGAACAAATGCTTGTCAATAGTTTAAGAAAATTGTAAATTTTTGGCATTCTTTTCGGTAATATTGGGTATTTTGAAGGCAGAAAGGTTAATTGTAGCTATTATTAGTACAAATGCAGGTTCTTTGAAAGAAAAGCCAAATTAAAGACTGAGGTTATTTTAAACCTTGGCAACAAGACGACTTGTCCTTTGGACAGACAAGCCAAAAGTGCGTGATTAAGTCTCGTCACCCTTTTGACATCGGGTTACTCCTTTCCACAGTACCTCGTCAAGAATTCAAGAGTTTCAATAATGTTTGACACAAACTTATTTGATTGCCAAGCTATGAGAGCTTTGTTTACATAAGTGTGAAAGGAAAAGAAGTCCAAGAATTAGTGAATAATTGGGCGAACCCATCTGCAAAGGAAAACCTCCAAAACTGCAACTTCCCGCTGAAAAAAATTATTTTTGATTTACCAACCTCCTTGAAGTGCGTTTAAAGTTGACAGACCAACGAATCGCCGTGGTAGGTTTATTGTTGCGTTTTGAGAACCCGTTTTCAAATACTTAATCCTCTTTTCGTTAATTGTATGAAAGAGATTTCGCGACAGGTAACAAAGAGTCGCATCACACGAAGGCGCGTTTTATAATTACTGCCATTGCATTATAATTACTACCAAGCGACCGTTTGTCTGGCGACAAAAACAAACAGAGAAAACATATCCCAGCTTCGCCTCAAAAGTTACCCACTCGATCAGATACATGACTTTTATTTTAACACGTTCGACAGTCGCGAATTATCGACGGTAACATTCTAATTTGAACCTTTCATCGGTAAAGTAAACAACAAAGAGGATGGATGGTAGGGTTTGCATAGCTGCCATATTGTTTTGTTGCGGTACGAGGGGGCAGAACTTCAGAAAACCGCAATTTGATGTATACACTGTGTGATCTCCCTGAGAGTTCAAAAACTTTTTACAACTATTTTGAAAATTCTTGAGACTTAAATGCATCCGGTATTCAAGTCACCCCACATTAATGAAAATGTCGCCTGTGCTGGTTAAAAATAAAATAAAACCTCTGAGACAGTCATCGATCATAGATGTTAATCGATCACGTCTAAATATACTGAAACTATCTTAAGTAGTATTTCAGTTGTAAGTAAAAGTAGCCATAGAATATTAATATAGTCGAACATTTTATTTTTAAAGTGCTTCTGGCAGTTTTACAAGCCATCTCTTTTCTTTACAAACACACAAAAATTTCTGCATTAACCCACACTACAGGTAATTCTACCTGCCTACGGTGTCTTTGTCACTAGCTAAGTTCGAATAAACGCTTCCCTCTCGTGCGTTTTGCTAGCCTTCCTAAAACGTGTTCAATGCTTTCATTGCAGCCAAATTGGTCATCGAATCAGTCAATTTTGGACGAGTGCGTATTCGAGGCTCCGTTACTGACTTCTATCTCTGTGTAGACAAGAAAGGACGACTAAGGGCCAGGGTAAGTGAAAAAAGTATTAACAGTGATAAAAAGGCCTCGGTAACAGTCGCGCGGGCGGCAACAACCTTGATTGTCATATTTGCTTACAACTTTACTTAGAACCGGAACCAGCTTATAATAGCTATTGTAGTTATGTGATTAAGACTATTTTTGTTTCATGTTTTTCTTTTTTACGAAAAAAAAAGTCATAGTTTTCCTTACAACAAAAGAAGTTCTCTTCAAAGAATTTGTCTCTTGGAAACAGCTGGTGGACTTTTACATTTTGAAAAATGTTTATCTACTTTTGGTTAAAACTTTTGTAGAATAGAGAGACAAAGGAGGTTCCTTTTTATTGACTGTCACGACCCTCCCTGACTAAAAATAATTTACTTAATTAATTACAAGAAAAATCGGTAGTACTTTTCATCATGATTTCCTTCCTCCACGCGTGCGTCTTTCAAAATCGTTCAAGAGAAAACTGATTAGTTAAAAAATACCGTAATGCTTTGATGAGCTTTGTAAACCACTTCAGCTTACGTGTTAAGTCGGTAACACTTTCTGTATGAGACGTTTAATGTGTTGATCTCACCAAAGGGTGCCGTGTAACACCTTTTGAAGACTACCAACTGTTGGTCACATGCGGTTTTGCAGCCTTAGTGACACTTTTGCAAAGAATGTTATATATGCCGGATAGGTGCACGCCTATTTACTGACTGTAGGGTTTGAAAATGGAATGTTATCGTGCTAACACCTTAATATACTCACGCTTTAAATAAAACCCTGGTGACGCATGTGGGCGAATGCTCGAGAACTCGTACACAATTTTATCTTGATGAATATCATCTGTGCAACGTCATCCCTGCCTTGCAATTTGTCTTCACATTGACTAAATGCGTGCCTTGTGTTTTAAAGCCCTCACTTTATCCGATCGTCTCTCCGATAAGGCCTTGATTAATTTTAGCTTAATTGAAGTATCCAATAAAGATTAGGTGACTGGATTTCTTTAAGCAAAGTATTTTACAGCGGCAAGTGTTGAACATTTACTCAAGTCTTGGAAGAATTTTCTAAAAATTGCCTAGGATAAAATCACTGTAGAAATAAGAAGATTTTTGATGAGTTTACTAAGTAGTGCTACTAGTGAGCCCAATGGAATTTGCTAGTAGATTACTTAAAGCCAAAATCGGATATGTACTCTCAGACTGTCAGAAATGAGGCGAAGAAGGAAAATCACTCAATCAGTAAGATAAAATGTCTCCTGAAATCGTCTTAGCATGTTATATTCACCAGCACAGCATAGTCTTTAGAAGACTTGACCGGCGCTAGTTCCCTTCTTAGCCGTGTTTGAAAGTCTTTTTTTTGTAGGATAGTGGACCGTAATAAATAATAACCACAGCTTTTAAAACTGATAGGACCCAGGCAAAGTTCTGTAGCTATTTTCATTGTCTTTTATCATTCTTCGTTATCAAGCTAGACAGTTTCCTTGAGTTTTCAAGGCATCTAAACTTCACGTTAACTTCAATATGGGCAAGCATGCTATTCATTTATTCACTTCAAAAGAATGAACCTCCTGAAACCACGTATGACACGGACAAGTTTTCAGAGAACATGTCGAAAGCTCTAGCTTTGAACAAATTCGTGCACCTTATACACAAACACGACGTGACACAGACGATATCAGTTTGACATTTGGCGCGTTTGCCCACATAAACAGCATGAAGATATAACCGCACTAGGACAGAAAACCAGCGCATTCAAATTAGCCCGCTGCTTGGCACAATGCAATGAAAGAACCGCACGGTAAGTTCAAACGCGTTGTGTCTGTACATAGTTAATAGAGGTTAACTATGGTCTGTACCGCAATATCTTCCGCACTGTACAAGTTAATCTTTCTGATGTGTCTTATGATGCCGCCCATCTTGCTTTAGTTGGGAATGCGTGGGAGGGTTTGCTAAGGATGACTGTTTACCACTCAGAGGAAATAGCACAATGCAAAATAATTTTTTCGCCTAAAACTGGTAACCTACTATGAAATTATGATAGAATTTTTGGGTGGCTTCAACTGAGGAAGTGGCTAGTTGACCGACTACTTACCTTACTACGAGGGAGGCATACTCCTAGTTCCACCACGCAAACAACGGCTCTTGTCATTACCTGTCTCATTCTGTTATGTTTCTAAGGTTACTTCAATGAAAACAAAATTATTTCGAGAACTTTAACAAGGTAAACACTTTCAGACAGACAACCGGTACATTTGATGCAAGTTTGCATGTATTATTTGATTTTTCTTTTCTAAAATTGGATGACCATGTTGCCTTGATGGCCATTGACCTTCTTCTCGTGTTATGCAAGCTACTATTTTGTTTTAAAAACTTGCCAACGACTGGATCAATTGCATGGAAAATTATGCTATGTCTACTTATGACTGAAGTAGTCTTAATAGTAAACTAGACACTTCTTATTGATGACTCGGCAATGATTATTCTGCTCTTAAACTTTACATGTGAAACGTTTTACGGTCCTAGACACGTACTGCAATCTACTAACTTAGCTGGTCTCCGTGCAAGTCAGACCCATTGTTTTCAACTCCTCTGGGAGGCACTTAATTGTTTCTTCAAATCAAACCCCATCCTCCGTGCAGTTTTTTTTTTTTTTTCTGTTTTTTTTTTTTTTTTTTGTTATAAAAGGCGGAACTTGTACTTTTTGAGGGAGGGGAGGGGGGAGGGCAGCTACTGGTGGCCTAAAGGCTTCCCTAAAGACCAGCTACTCTTCACATAGAGAGTTCTATAATACTCAACAAAAAATGACGGCAATTAATTATTGAATATCCCTCAACAGAAACGAGGTAAATGGAGGGGTAATTGCGAATTCACAGACCGTGTTGCTGATAACGCTTACACCGAATTCACCTCTGTAAAGTATAACAAGAGCCTTATCGCGTTCAGCAGAAGGGGACGGCCGAGAGCGGTAATCAGCACAGTAAAAGGGGGAGTCAAGGCCGTGCAGTTCATAGAGCGGGCATCAAATATCAGGCTCTACAGAGCGGGGAGAAAGCTCAGGAAAAGAGGTGGCAAAGGAATAGATTTATATCGTAGAAAGCAGCAGGTAGAGAAGATCTATGTCTCGATGAAGAAGTGGAGAGAATTCAAGCGATGGCTGAAGTTTAATACCCGAACAGCCTCAGCTAAAGTAAACACTACAACAACGGCCGTGCCGCCATTACAACCAACGGCTGTACAGTTAAGTAGTAGGCCTACCAGTTCTATTAGATATTTTAGGGATAAAGGGCGAACTTAACTTAGGTTTAAAGTGCGAATTCTTTTTAATAGGGAACCATTTTCACTTTTGCAATTGTGACAAAGACTTACAGGTAAGATTAAGTTCACCTTAAGACCTCCTTAGGAAAGTTTTCACTTGAATATCAACAAAAGACGATTATAGGATGATTATTAGTTACATTGCAATTAAGGCGGTGAATTTCGCCTGCACCGAAAACTGACTGCGCCAAAAACAGACGAGTTTCTGTTGTGTATACACTGATTTGCGCATTCTGATTAAATTCATCATAATGCAGAAATAGATATCAAGTAATTGTAAAATTTTAAAAGCTTTTTAAAGAGAGCATAAAGTAGGCACATTTTATGTCCTTTTAATTTAATTCCAATGAGACAAAATTTTCTTTTGAATTTCGCTGCATTTACAATGTAAATTCATATAGAGCACGTTTTCTTCCTTTACTTTTTCGCTCCCAAGAGTACCAAATTCATAAAATTCATGACGGTGAAAAAAATGCATTTAGCTGAGTGTCGGAGTTTGCACGAGTGCAATGGCATATCAAGTAGTTGTGAGCAGAGATTCCGCTTCATCAAAAGAAAGCCTTTAGGTGGAGGACCACAGAAAACAATACATCTCACTTTATCAGATACTTGGGGGAAAAAAAGGGTTAGATTATAAGCAACCAGTTCGATTGTTTTTCTTCCCAATCTTAGGTCTTGTACAGCTGAATTTTTAACTAATAAGGCGAAAATGGATTGAGGTTTTTTTAGTGTCCATTATTAACATCGAAAAACACCGTACAGGAGCTTTTGTATATTTATTTATTGCTCTTGGTAGGAAATAAACTTCATGAGTATTCTGCCCCTAAAACCTTCATTTAAAGCAAAAGTATGCTCCAGAAACCATGAAATTTTGACACTGAAGCTATTTGAGACTTTAATGGGTAACCTAAACTTGAAATATGCTAGAAAAGCGGTCAGGGACGCCGCTATCTTAACTATTGCTTAGCTACCTGGCCGCTTTCCAATATTGACCCAAAATTCGGGTCACTACAATACCCAGAGTAGAAGCTTTTTGCGTAACGTGGGTTGTTTCCCGCCATTTGATGGGTGTGCAGACTAGTTGTTTACAGTAGGACGGCCTTTAGTACATCTGAAGATAATTGTCGTAGGTGGTAAAGGTTTCATTTTATAATCCTAAAACGCGGTAAGACTAGATTTCAAACACGGTTTCAGGAGCAAACGTCAGCTTGGCGAGGATGCGACACTAAGCCAAACAAAAGAGACTTTATCATTTACCCTAACAATAACGTAATATATATTTATAATTTTAAAACGTTAACCAGTGGAAGACGAAGTCTAAGGCTCAAGAAAAAGTTGAGGACGATTATAGAGATGTAATTCTGTAGTCAAATGAATAAAGGCTGATAATTTCTAAAGAAACTGTTTGGGGCTGCGTCGGTGGGGGTAACGAAATAATTTGAATATATCAACAAAGTTGAAATGGCAAATTGGCTACCGTTACGATTATAAAAGCTGACGTTTCGAGCGTTAGCCCTTCGTCGGAGCGAATGACGAAGGGCTAACGCTCGAAACGTCAGCTTTTATAATCGTAACGGTGGCCAATTTACCATTTCAACTTTGTTGATATATTCAAATTAATTCTGTAGTCGTTAGCTTATTATCCAAAGTCTATAATTTGTAACTTTTTCGTTGTATCTTACCAAAGATCCTTACCTTTGTAACCACCCATTCACACCAAAGCTTAACATATTTTCTAGCTGTTTCGTTAAACACGGTTTAAAATTGTTTTCTTCATTAAGGCTGCATAAACCATAAAGTGAACGTTAGTGACTCTTTGAAAGCTATGGAAAACTCAGTTTTACAGTTCTCTCTTTCTGTTTTTCACTCAGTTAAACCTGATTTAGCTAAACATGTTGTGCTGGTGTGAATGGGGTGTAATGTCTAAAATCTGTATCTTCTGTGTTGTAGACCCTAGGAATATCCCTTGTTTAGTCACCATTACTTGGATCTTTGGGCCGGTTTTTCGAAAGGCGTTTAGTGCTTATCCAAGATTAAATTTGCTTTGATGCATAAAAACGTTTGGTTGTGCTAACAATTTGAGAAGGTCTGTCTGACTATGACGAAAAACCAACGGAAACAGAATAAACACGTTTAAACTGTCATCAAAGTCAGTGAATTGTATTACACTTTCTCTAGTCCTGGGTTAGCCTAATCATTTTTTGAACAAACCGGCCTTGACTGTTAACGCTATGCGCTTCTCGTCGCTCTGGAAATTAATATGCATACAACCAGTCAGTGCCAGTTGGCGCAGGGTGTTAATTTAAAATCACATGATGACTACACACTAATGTTTAGTTTCCTCTAAGGTTCTTTGAACCGATCTATTCTATGTTCAAGTTACGGAATATTAAGTATATTAGTACACTGTGATAAGATCATGCTGTTATGATCATTCTCAAAAACGTACATGTACATTTTAGTTGTTCAAAGCGAAAACCAATAACGCTGGTTTTTATAAAACAGACGAAACGCAAATGCAATACAAGGTAATATGCGTGCAAAATAAGCTGCATTTTAAAGTAGCATAGATAACTCCAACCTTTGTGGATGGAGAATTGAGGGAATTAAGAGACTACAGAGAAAAGATCTGTCTACGAGATTATTTCTCCTAAAATTGAATAGATTATGTAGGTAATACGAATGATGTAAAAACAGCCTTCAGCCAAATGTCCTCGACAAAATGCTGAAAATATAATAAAAAAACCTTGGAAATCTGTTGTATTCGTAAATTTGCCTCTGAAAAAAGAAAATGAGCTCTTGTTGCTGAAGTAGGACAAATGAAACTGCAGTATGACCAACATAGGAACGACAATGAATAGGAGATTTTCAGTCAAAAAAAGTGTGACACTAGTATATCACATACCCCATTCGTAAAATAAAAACACGTTTGACTTACCATAAATCCTTTAAGAAGCCCCCCCCCTCTTTAGAGGAAGAAATTTACTAAGCCCCCCCCCACCCCTCTCTCTCAAAAAACAAAAATTCAAAATAACACTCCATGTCAGTAAGTACGATAAATTCATTCAAGTACTAAATTTTGATTATGGTGATTGATTGACTGATTGATGTTATCATGTTGGCATCAGTAGAATATGGCATGCGGAAATTACAGAGCGATACTAAAAATACAACATGGCCAAACAAGGTGCATTGAGAAGGTTAGATCATAAAATTGAGTTCTTTATTGTCGGCTGCTTGACTTCCAGCTTCATGTGCTTCAGTTTCTCCACTTTAAATTAATGAGCCCCCCCGCCCTCTAATAAGCGACCCACCCCCCAAAGTACCTAAAATAAAAAAGCCCACGGGGGCACTTCTCAGAGGATTTACGGTAATCAGGTTTAACTGAACTGGAAAATTGAATTTTTCATAGGGTTCAAATAATCTCTAACTTGTATTTGAAATGTGCTAAATTTGACGTCGTCGAACATCGGTTCGAGTGGCTTCTATGAAGAAAATGAATTTTAAACCGTGTTTAACAAAACAGCTTTAAAACATTTTTTTGGCTTTGGTGTGGATGGGTTAATATGTATTATTAAAAACTGGATCATTGGATAATGCAATTCAAGACTTTTTATAGGCGTAGCCATTATGGTATATGAGCCAATATACCATAATCTACAAATATGGTAAGCGTACGCGTCAGCTTAAAGTTAAAAGGGAGCTAATACATTGAATAAATTTAAATAATGTAATTTAACGTTTTTAATAAAACAGTTATTCCACTCGCGTTTGTTGGATATGAGATGATTATAGCCAACTCGGCCCTACGCGCCTCGTTGGCTATCTATTATCTCATATCCAACGCGCGCTCGTGGAATAATTGTTAATTATAATGCTTAGAGTTTGTTTTTCTACTCTCTCGTTGTAAATTTAACTATCCACCTCCACTTCGGTGTGTAATTACATACCGAAGTGGAGGTGCATAGCCGCGGCTCGCTAAAACTTTCACAAACACCGAGGTACATGATTGTAGTAGTGTATACCACACAAGAACCAGAGGAACTAGATAATTGCTATCAATACCAGAACATAGTCGCAAATAAAACTCTTGATGAGCAATTTTGTTTCTCCGGCTGCTCAGAGGTGAAAAAGTCTGGTGATCATTTCCGAACCAACCAATCAGCGCGCATGAAAAGCACTACTAACTTGTGTGGTAGATGTACTAGCAATTCATGTCTAGCTGGATATCAGAAAACTGGGTTTCCTGGCGTCCAAAGTAAAAAAAATACCCTCCCTAAGGGCCAGTTAGCTTAAGCATTTGGCTAATGCCTGGAATCCAGAGAAATACTGGTGTAGGATAGGAAAACAGAAGAGCTCTGACAGATGACAAATTATTTTAAGGTGGGGAGGGGGAGCACCGTCAAGGTGGCAATCACCAACTCTATGGGGACAGGGCTTTAAGCCAATGTGCATTTTGGGTCTCCTGGTCCAATTCCATGGGAGGAGATTGGGTCAGTAGGTTATGTAATCCACCGCTTTTGATTGCCCCGCGAGCTTCGGTTTGACTCCCCTCATCATCGGGTCAGGTGGCTCAAGACAAAGAAAGGGGCACTGTCATGCTAGCCATTAACAGGGTCCACAGGGACAAGACTATCAACCACAGGTTGAGGTTAGGTTCTCTTGGACTTGCTCCACGAGAGTGGGTCTCAAAACTGTGGCGTGATTGTGTGTTTATGTGCTTTTTCTGTAACGATTAGAAGTGGCAGCATTGAGAAGGTGCCCATTACCCAATGGGCTCCTGCATTGAGTTATTGTTTTAACTTCGCTAGAGGTCTGCTTGAAAATTACATGATTAGTCCTGTCTCTGAGTTACTTGACCTATAATACTCCTCCTAGGAAGTTTACATGTGTCTCTAAGCCTCAACTTTGTGTATTCGACCCAGCTTTCCTGACTCACGTCCAAGCGTAACGAATGTGGGCCATTGTTAAAGCTACACCTTCTTAGCTCTATTCCAGTTCTTGACAGGAGTGTAGCCAGGGTTAAGTGACATAGAATGCAAAGAGATAAACTAACAATTAAAGAGTGAATGCTGTAATAAGTGTCAAATCCAAGCTTACATGCAGTGAAAAACAATCTAGGACACCAAACTAACGGAAAGTTTCGAAATGTGAAATATGAATAAAGAAAATATATCCTAAGATATATAGAAAGAGAAATAAGGCAATATAACCTTAGCATTGCACCGGTGACAGTAGCTGCATTTCTCTAATAGAAGGTTTTGGATGTCAATTGTCAACATTTGAGAAAGGTGGGGGGGGGGGGGGGGGGATAGGGAGAGTATGGCCAAGGATCTCCCTTCAGCTTGAAGAAGAAAAAGAAATAACTGGCCTCTGCACTACTGAAAACTTAGTAATAATGTCTTTTGATAGACCAAGGTCCTCATTTGCTTGTGAAATATAACTTGCACATTAAAGAGAACCACAAAAACAGTAGGGCCGCTTTAAAACGTCAATTTTTAGCGCGTAGATTTTTTCCATAGAATTCCTATCAAATAGTAATGGGCTCCTATTAGGTAAGAGCCGGCGATAAATGAGAAAAATCAAAATGAGCAACAGAGACCGGCCGGGAAATTTTGTGAAAAATGCTTTGCTTATGACAACGACGTAATTGGGAAAATTTAAAACTTTGTACTAGGCCAGTGAGCCGTCTTATGAATTTTAAAATGTCATGTTTAAACTCTACATAATACCTTATGCCAACAGGCATAAGGTATTATGCACACCCAAAAATTTAGGCTTTTAAGAGAGCAGTTATCTCCCCAAGTTCACAATTACTGAGCGCAATTGATGTGAATCAGAACCGAAAGAAAACACGAATGCAAACACCTGTGACCCATGAATATTACCTTGGCAATGTAATCTTACAACGCGTTCAGGAAGAAAATGATCTTGGTGTTAAGATATCTAGCACTCTATCGTGGGACTCGCACGTTATGAGAATTGTACTCAAAGCTAATAGAATACCGGGTCTTTTAAAGAGAACTTTCCCACTTATCACAGACATTAAATTCAGGCGAACACTTTATCTATCTCTCGTGAAGTCACAGCTCTCTTATGCGACAGAGGAATGGTCTCCTGCTGGTGTTAATTTGAGAACGATCTTAGAAAGAGTCCAGAGGCGCGCAACTCGCTGGATATTAAGAACTAGGTTTGGCGAGATGTCCTGTAAACAACGACTGTTGACTCTTCGCTTACTACCACTAACTTACGACAGGGAACTCAGAGATCTTACCTTTCTCTATAAATGCATTTCTGGACATACCGACTTAAATATTGATATGTATGTTACTTTTGTCACACATGGCCGATCTCGCTCTAAGAACCCTACTCTCGTACTAAAACCTGCTTACTGTAAAACTGCAACTTTTCAGCCCTCCTTTTTTAATAGAATTGTTAAACCCTGGAACATTATCTGTAATCTCGCCTCTCATGACAATTTTTCGAGTCTAAGTATTTTTAAAAATTTCCTGCACGCCACTTATTTCACTTTACTGGACACTACATAAAATATTGACATTCCCTGCACCTGGTTTCTCTCCCATAAATGCCCTTGCCATCGCTCTTAATTTTTAAGACTGATTTTATTTGCACCGTACTGTACGCTATCTAAATTTGATCATAGTTAAACTATTTAAATTAAATTTTAGTTTTTTTATCGGATATATACTTTTTCTTTTTAGAAGTTCGGGTTGCGCCTCGCATGGAATTTTGTTTCCGTTCGCGCAATCCCATTTGATCCTTTTTTTTTATTATTTCTTTTATTTCTGTATAGGTATAACTTATGAGACCAATAAAGTTGATAAACCAATCGAGGTAATAAAAAGGTAAGAAATGTATTTGATATTTATTTCTCTCTTGATATAATTCAATGAAGAGACGCTCAGTGGGCGTATCTCACCCTCTTTCAGACCGATAAAGGTATTGGACCCCTGAACAAAAAAAACATCATCGAAGTAATTTTATTCAGCGCATCTGTTAGGTATTGTTACGGAAAAATTTAGTGATTTTTCCCAGTGGATGTTTAAGCATATTTATTCGCTGTTTTCAGAATTTTAGCGTTCTCAGTTCATGCGAGTTTCTTTCACTGCGATGTTTTAAAAAGATAAAGCCACAAGTAAATTTTGAATAGCCAAGTTAAATTGTACAGCTGCATCTTGGTACTTTTGTTGTTTGTTCTTTGTGAAATTTTAGGTAGAT
>NC_142519.1:28196603-28249103 GCF_964205215.1 Stylophora pistillata | reverse complement strand
CGCTCTGACCTACCACCCCACCTCTTTTGGTGTCTGAAAGACTACTAAAACAGGCAGAGAAAGGGTTGTCACGCCTTACGCCTTAACCATTTCAAATAAGTGGTTCCAGAATCCAAGTCAATAAAAGCTAAGGGTTGCAATCGAAGACTTGGAGGATCCATAAATGGAATTGAAGGAAGGAGAAATATTAGTCAGGTTATTAACAAAGGGGTGGTGGCTGGGTATTGATGTCTTGCGGTACTTCCTGAATCTGCCACAGTGGTAAATACAAAACACATGTCCAGCGACCAATACTGCGAAGAACCATTACACAACGTTCCCCGCCCGAATGAAACTCTATTCTGTTAAGTCGCAGAGCCGCAAGGGATATTGGGGGGATTGTGGAAACCATGGTCAATTTTTCTAGAAATGTTTACAGAACTCTGCAAGGCTTAAATCCAATTATAGCTGTTTCCTCAAACGCAAGAGACGGGAAAACGTGCCGTGACCAAACAAATCAAGCCAAGATTACTTTTCTCTCGCTCACGATTGGTCTGAGGAGTCCACGGGAATCCAGACACGCACAACATTGAAAAAAAAGTTTCAGTAAGATAGCTAATTGTGGGTCAGACAAACGATGATCTGCAGTCTCACCCAATATCAGCCCCCTGTATTGTTGCCACCTACCCCATCTCCGCAGCGAAGTAATTAAGCAAATGATATCACATTGATATCATCGCAGAAACAGAGTGTTCGGCGAGGAGCACGTCCTCTTTCAACTTGAAAATTCAGTCATAAGAATGTTTAACTACACAGTTTCATCGAGTGCATATTGAAACACGTTGTCTTTGATAGGATTGCCATCTCGATCGAGTGAGCTGAACTTTAGCGTCGGCGGCCTAACAGAGAAAACTCCAAAAAATGATCAGAAATAGAATTGTAAAACAAAATTAGTTTATACCGAGCGAGTTAAAAGCAAATCTCTTAGATATCTGTATCGCGAGTCTGCTAAACAGATGCAATATAAAAAATTTGGGACGTGATCATTCCCTCTCACAAGACAGCATCTTTGTTTACTCAACAAATACCGATTTTTTTCACCCACTGTTACTCTCGGTTGTGCACTTCCCGTGGTTTGAAGCTCGCAGAGCAGCATGTGTTTCAAAGTGCCAAAGGTGTAGACGACAGTTCTGGAAGAATTAGCCTCTTACACCGCGTTATTGAGATTTTCGTCGATATTTATCCTTAATCTCCATCGAATGTAAGAAATACTGTTTCAGTTTTTACGATCTTCAACATACTTTTTCATTCTCGTTTATTTGAGAATCGCCGTTATTTTAAAGTACTCTCTAATGTACACATTATCAGAGCAATACATATTCTGTCACTTTAAAGTCAATATCTCTATTCAATCCCAATTATATTTTCGAAGTCAAAATAGGAAAAGAGATTTCAGCACTTCAAAGATTGAATGATCTTTTCCTTATTCTATCAACTAACAATCCTAATTAGCGATATCCTCTTCGAAGCCTTGGGAGGTCTTCTTATTTAATTATAGAATTGCTATTAATTCGCAAACAAAACACCGGGGATTCTAAATGCTGCTGAACTATAAACTAAATATTTTCTCGATACAAAATTCGAACAAATCACGTGCTACATTGCTTTGCTTTCTATTTATTCCTGTAAAGGATTTCAAGTTAGGATTTTCATTGAAAACTGCAATCACGTTATTAGATGGTAAGAAGTTTTCCCGTGCTTTTCAGTTTATCACTCCCAAGGTCTATCAACTCCCTCCTCTGCATTGTCTGTATTTCCATCCCAACAATTTCACATCTAGGAAATTGATATCAGTAACTCGGACAATATACCATAGTACCAACATAGAAAAATTCCGAATGGGTCAACTAAGGTAACAAGATTTACTGATTAGCATAACGAAAACGCACGGATAAGGACACGGAAGAGTCCAATACACAAGGAGCCCATTAACCCTTCACTTCAAATTCCCCATTCCCTGTTCAGTCTACCATACATTTCTTACAATTTTTCTCTGAGAATTTGGCGTTAATTAAATCAAACAATACCCCTCAGTTGATAATTTTCGTCTCTTCTCACTGCCCTTCTGTTTAATAAAGACAATATATCCTAAGATATATAAAAAGAGAAATAAGGCAATATAACTTAAGCATTGCACCGGTGAAAATAGTTGCATTTCTCTAACAGAAGGCTCTGAATGTCAATTTTCAACATTTGCGAATATATCGACATCCAACAGAACGATTCTTTCAGTGCGTGACATGTGGACGCAAGCAGCGTTGTTTTATCAACAACGGCGAGTTGGCTAATCAGATTGAGACACTACTGCCAATTTTGGTAAAAGTGAACTTAGCAAAGCCCCTGAGAGCAGGGTTTCACTTCTGGTTAACAAAGTTATGAAAGACCCAATTTCATACCAAAGATTCTTAAGGTACTCGTAAATCGGTTTCCACTGATTCTTACAGTTTGGTGAAGTGACCTGCGCAAAAGATTCAATGTACTCTGTTAGGGGAACCAAGTTTCAAGGCGGCTGAGGGTCAAGTGAAAGCAATTACTTCGGACACCGTGTGTTAAACCAGACCCAAACTGTGTACTCATAACGAACTCAAGATTAATTTTTAAATTAAAGTAATGATTATCATTGGGTCGTTCTTAATAGTACCTATTGTTCTGGATAGTACTAATAGTCCTAATTGTCGTATACGAGCACGATCCTTCGCAGTAAAGCACTATTTGAGCAATAGTGAAAATCTGATTTTCACTATTGCTCAAATAGTGCTTTACTGCGAAGGATCGTGCTCATATACGTCTCATAACCGCAGTTCACACATATGTTTCATATGTTTGTTGTAGTCCTAATTGTAATGAAAAAGTCTTAGTTTCTGTCCTGTACTGTCTTTTACCAATGCCTCATCACTGATCCATCCGATACTAAAGGTTTGATAAAATGTGAAGTCTTCACTCAAGCCAAAGTGGCCCATTAAGCCGGAGCTTACCCCTGCCAAATTAGTGTATCTAATAAGAGCTTGCTTCACTTGTTACGCCAAAGAGGTTGTTTCGTAAATGGCCCCGCTCACCTTAATCACTTTCTTCCTCAAGACTCGTAATCCGTAGTTTCTTGTAATAAAGGGTTTCAGATATATTGCTACAGTGAAGCGGCATAACTCGAAAGAGAAACTTTAAGAAGCTCGTTATCGTCACTGAAGCGTTCTAAAGAGATTTGTGCTCTTTCTCGTAGAAATTCTAAATTGAAGTAAATGGCGACACCTGCGCTGTGGTGCAACTGTCCAAACAAAACATTGTTGACTTCGATTAAAAAAAAATTGTAAACCGAATAATGATAAATCGCGTGATGTTTTCTCTCGCTCGGCGGTTCTTTCGCTTCCGTTTTTCAGTCAATCTTGAAAAAGACAAATGATGTACTAAGAGTCACTCAGCGAGAGAGATCTAGAGACTTCAAGGTTCCTCTCCCTGAGGAACACTTAAAACAGGTGGTTTGCTAAATTAACGATAAAAAGGCGGTAATTATAGCCAGTTACCATAAATAGCCTAATCTATGTGGTTTCTTTTTTCCTGTAAATATTGCTTTGACAAAAACCCGAGGAGAAGATGAGTGATTCGCCGTAATTTTCTTTTCGTATTCTTCAATGCCATATCTCTAGTTAATTCAAGTTCACGAGCTGATCACGTGTTTTAAACAAGTGGTTTGTTGAACGCCCCCATCCTCTTTACAATTGAATCAAAATATCTTTGTGAACTAACACGCACAGTACATTGGTTAGATACTGAGTCAAACTCAGGGGAAGATGTGGGATAACACCGCCTAGGAAAAGAGAAAAGTTTGATCTTAAGTAGGAACTAACAAAGGCAGTATGGCCTTCAATGAGATATTGTATTGCTCAAAAATTTACTTTTAATGAATGCTTAATCAGATTAATGCATAATTTAAAATGATCTCTGACCAAAAGCATCGCAGTCTGAATAAACGGAATGTCAAACAAAGGTCGAAGCAGCACGAAGCATGGTGAGAATGTCCTGAAAACGAGGTCCGAGCCTCGATGGCATGCCAATCGATTAGTGGTATTGCAATACTCTTTCATGTGCGCTTTCTCCCAAAAATATGCGTCATAATTAAAAACCTTTTCCTGTGCTTAGCTCAAAACTAACTTGAACCTAAAAAGCTGGCCTGTTTCTATTGTACCAAAGTCAAGATATCTTTTCAACCAATAATAATGACTACCAATGTGAGGAAAGTACAAAATATCATTTCAGCAAGATCTAAGAACACCGGCAGAGGTGGTAGTAAACCAAGAACACAAGAAAATACAAAGTTCACTAAGTGAACAAGAAAGACAAGGACTACAAATTGCGAAATGGAAAAATTTAGGGCAAATTTTCCAATCGTATGAGCTATAACGCTAACATGACAATGTACTCAAACAAGCCATAATATCGAACAATGCCAAAACCGAGATCAGTGTCTTCCCAAGACAATGGTGAATATTGCGTTCGCGCACAATTGTTTCAACGAAAAGAGGGGCAGGAAAGGCCGCCACCACCTTAAAATTAAATATCACATGACGAGATTTGTGCATATGGACAGGAATGTTTTTTCAACCACATTAACCAAACTTTTCATCTTCCTATTACCTATATAATTAAAGAAGGCAATAACAATAATCTCTTCCTTCCTCTCTACCTCATGTGACAATGAATGAAGAGACCGCGGCGACACTCAGTCTATCGAATTATAACAGCGCATCAGTGTGATTGATTTGTTGGATCAATAATCTCAAAGTGGTAAATAATTTATTTTAAAGAGTGATGCTCTAATGGAAAAAAGTCTCACTTCTATTTTTGAAAGGAAGTAAGCCAATGGCATGCAATGAAAAGATGTGGAGTTTACTTTGTTCAAATCGTTTTGTGTTTAATGGTTTAGGAGGGAAGGAAAGGTAATGCAACTACGGTACGACCCGTCGATGGATTCTTTTGGCGAAGGGATAAAGTAAATCTTTAAACCTGTGAAAATAGTGTCTGGGCTGCACTTCACTTGCTATCATAAGCTTCTTATGTATCGCTGTTTCACTATAGATAAAGATTTCACTGACTTTATGAAGTTGACATACTTAAAAGTTCCGTCTGCGTTTTAGTTTAGTGATTCCATTTTGATAGATCTTTGAAAAACGAAAGTTAAAAAGTAAAACTACAAATCTAGGTTATATTCTTTGTAACAGTACACCTCGTCCAAAATGTTTGCAAACACTGTCATTCCTGCGAACACTTTCACAACATCTTGAGCCCCGTGATAACTATGTAACCCAGATAAAAATGAAGTCCATTTCCTTTTCGATAAAAACGGGCCTTTATTTGCCACTTTCGAATATACCAGGTATTGTTATTATATCATAATTTTCTGTCAGTTGATTTCACCGAAAAAGCCATTAGCGGCATTCAAGCCACTTTCCAGCCCGAGGGCCTTACATGACTAATGGAAAAAAACATTTAAATTAACAGCCATTTGTTTAACCTCGAGGGTCCCTTGAAAAACACTTCCTTCCTGATTTTACCAAACCAAAGCGGAAAGATTATCAACCAGTTATTTTCTTTGCTATCCGTGTGGGGATCAAAGATCCCTCCAGACAATTAATAACTGTTTCCTAATGCAGTGTTGAATAAAATCTGACCATTTTCCTTCGATCACGACTTCCTGTTAGAATGAAACATGGTACAAGTTTCACCCAGTAAAATAACATCAAATGTATCAAATGAGGTAAACAGGGATTTCAATGCTGACCACGCCAGTCTGGGATCCGCGCGAATTTCTAGGTATGGCATGGCCGAGCTAAAGGACTCGATGCTAATTACCAAGTTCTTCAATAACAAGTCACCTTAGTCGCGGAAGTTAAATCAAACTCGTCGCTATTAACTATAAGGGAACAGAGTAAAGCTAAAACCTGGGCAACCTGTTGTAAATTCTTGAAAGCCCGTGAATCGTGTGCCAAAATCTTGTGCCCAAAACGGGGGGCGGTTGGACCTGAAACGTGCAGTATGTCATTTCATGTGAACAGAAACAGAAAAGATGCGAGCGGATCAAAAGCGAAAAACAATGAATCATCCTATGCCAAAGGAGAGAGAGGGAGAGAGAGGAAAACAAAAAAAGATTTATTTCATAGACTATCTCTCACTGAGCACGAGGCTCATAAACTAGAAAATTTTCAGTGATTAAAATCTGATAAAATCTCTCCTTCCACTAAGCTTTAGCCTACGATCGAAAGTAACAGTGTTTAACTTATCATTCAAATAAAATTAGGACGTAAGTTTAGTTTGGGACTAGATAAGTCTGTTTAAACTTACAGCACAGAGAGTAGACAAGCAAATGTCTCAAATGCTGCCAATGATTGACAGACATCCATCACCTGAGTGCACGTGCTCCCTAATTTATATCTTCCAAAGTGCAGCATTTCAAAGATAGTTACAGTCAAAGATCGGTTACAGCTATTTTAAAATCAAAATGTTCTGTTATAGAAAAACCCGTGAGACTTTCGCGTGGCGTAGATTCTCGACCTACTGTTGACAGTTGTGGGTTAAATTTAAAAACCCTGTTTTGTCTCTCTTCGCTATTTTAAGTATCTACAAAGCAACGCTGATGTTCATTTCGATTTAGGTGGCAGGACAATCCTTATGAATCATAGTTCTTTAGCTCTGCTTTTTGTGGAATGGTCAAATCTACCAAAGCCATCATGAGGTCAATATATCCTTCCCTGAAAGAATATCACCTCTGTATCCCAACTTAAATTTCTTAATTGAAGTTCATTCTTGTGTTTAATTAGTAAGAGCAAATAAAGAATTTCGTGGTTTTGATGGATATCACGAGGTGATATTCAGAGGGTATTGGTTTGACATTGTTGAGGTTTTTTGAAAAAAATACAAGAAGTAGTTCATTTTGTCCACAGAAATTAGACAGCGTCACTCTTTGATGCAATTATCGCGAGCTAACTCGAATCAGTTCGCGTTTGTTTGTAAAGTAATGTTCTCATGGTTTTCGTGTTCATATTTTAAAATCGTGGTGTTTTGACGAAAAATAAATAAATGCAGCAACAGGGCATAAGAAACGTTGACCTAACTCCAAATAGGAAGGAAAGGGAGGATATATCGTGGGGTCCAAGTTAGAGGATAACCTCCCAGGTCTGCAGGAGTAAAAACCACGGGAACTGAAGAAGTATGAACAGCTGAAGATTTTAAAACGAAAACATGCACAGCAAAATATAAATAGTATGCTGTATGTATTATCTAACAACAAACATACGAATTGTAAACTTGAAAAGGAAATTGGCATGTACTGCAGGGTTAGAGGAGGAGGAAAGGATAGCAAGAGTGGTGTCTTAATCATCCTCGTTTTCATTATCAAATTTTGCAAATCTTGTTACACCTACGAGGTGCTTCATTACAAATTAAAGATTACTTAGTAGTCTGCAAATTTTCTTTGTTTTTTTGATGCGTGTGGAGCACACCAAAATTTCGCCCAAAACATACACAGCAGGACATCTTGAGCACAGGAAACCTGAAAACCTAGCTGGCATGTCCCAGCAATACGAAATTGCTGTCACGAAACGGCGGAAAGTAGCGGCGCGGCGGCACACGAAAATCATATTGGGCTCTGGTGGAAATCACGCGACCCGTCCATCCGTAAATAAAACCTTATTTTAGTCAAGTGGGCGAACCTACACATCTCGCACCCACGGATCGCAATCTTAACAAGACAGTCACGTTTCACGATGGGACGGAAAACCAACCTGGGAGGAGGGGGGTAGCAAAGAAAATATGGCTCTCGAAAACTTAAATGCCGCTATTACAAAGTCACAAGAACACGAATCGAATACGAATACCTTTTAATATCATTATCCGGCCAGGTCACTAATATTTGATAGACAACTCGTTAAATCTTTTTTTGACGTCCGCCCGCTTTTTCACATTCTTCTTTTCTGAAAGAGTAGCTACCCTTTGCCTCAAATAATTACTGTGGTTTCAGAGAGTTGTTCAGTCGGCGTATTTCTCGTTATCAAGCAGTGTTTTTCATTACGCGTTAAGATAGGGCTTTAATCAGATTTTGACGTTCTTTGCAATTCTTTGTGGTTCCTCAGCATTAACGAGAGATGGTAGCTCGACCATTTTCCTCGTAGTAAACTAGGACGTGTTTCGCATGTTGCTTATTTCATTCTTACGAGACATTGTAATAAATCTTTGTTAAAGGTCTTTGACGGAACTTGTTCGTAGTTTGTTGCATGCGCTATGCAACGCAAGAAGCACTGGTGCATTTGCTGGTCAACTAACTGCTCTACGAACTAAAAAGCTCCAAACAACTCACACTTTGGTCGTAAGAGACATTCGTAGAACGTGACAGAAATACTAAGTTACAAATAATACTGGCTGCTCTGAGACTAGAAAGGAAGAGAAATCTGCCAACGCCTTCAACAAAAATGAGAAAACAACGATTAATGTAGGATGCCACAAGCTCAAACTTGGGCTTGCGCTTCCTTCCACTTTAAGTTCGTTTACAAAAGCATGTCCGCGGCACAGCCGTGTCTGAATTGAGGCGTCATTCTGTTTAGTTAAAATGCTCAGCAGAAATGTAGATACAGCGAAATGATTGTGCCTAAACTGTTTGGCGGAAATGATAAATCACAGGAGTTACTCTTCAGTTCCAGTGCGTCAGCGGTTCAGACATGCGATCTAGGTGACACTGAGCTGAAATGATAAACCTGAGAAAGCTACGCATAGTAACCCCAGTTAATATCAAAAACTGTTTCCTTCCCCTGTAAGTTGTATCTTTATCTTTTAATATTCTCTGAGAAAAACCATTCATTTATTCCCTCTTTCCCCGCCCTCTCTTGGTCCGTGTTCAAATTGTCACGATTCAACTTCGCCGAAGACTTAAAATGTTTACACGGAAGAAACGCCTTTTTAGCCACAGGCACAGTTCCTGTTGACTGAAATCGTCGCTCGTGATTTAGCGTGATTAGCACGTTTTGAAATAGTATACCGGAGAAATAGTGGCTAGCATAGCATACTGACTAGGAAATTTCGTAAAGCAGCAAAAGGAAACTCGTGAGCTAACGCCCTGTTTTACTGAGAAGGAAGTCAGATGTTCACCCCGGCTCTGGGGTGCATTTTACAGGCCTGACCCTCCCCTCCCCTATTTCAGTCAACTGTTGTTCACTTCCAAAACATCGAAAACAAAGATATATTTAGTTCTCAAAATAAACGATACTGACCATGTCGATGCAACTTGACGTAAACTCGACTATAAAAAGGTCAAGATTTCCTTTCCGCTCCAAGCGACAAGGGGGTTTTACCTTATCAAAGCGAAGCAACAATATTGCCCCAATACTAAAACTTCAATTCTCTTGTGGTTAAGTGGCATCCTGAACGATTCTTACACTTTTTCCGTTAAATATCGATCGTCTAGACTCAAGACTCGATAGCAATGCTCTGTTTAAACAAAAACATTTTCGCAAAGTAATACCTGTTTCAAGATAAACCCAGTCAAAAGACGAAGCGTAACAATAACAATAGCAGGCAATTTCTGGAATATACGAGTTGTAGATATTCGACAATAAAACAACATACTTATATCAAATGAATTTTTCAAATATCTCAAAACTTTCCTGAAACTTCACGTTCGGCAAAAATAGGGTAAGTTTTTATTAAAAGATGGTACCTTTCAAGCATAACTTGTTTATTTGTAAGATCATTTGTAATCATCAATGGCGATGACTGGCCTTAAACATTGTTACAATTTGTTTATTCGATACCGTAGCTTGCAAAATATTGAAAGAATTTATGCAGGCAGCTCAATGTAACATTCACTCCATTATTACAAGAAATTGAAACCCTGATAAAGTCACTTGCGCTATACAAAGCATGGCTAAAAGCTCTCAAAAAAGCGGGAGAAGAATAGGATCATGGTGGCTACAGATTTCTTTTCAAAGCAAGAAGACGTCCGCCGATACATGCACGTTATTCATGATGAGAAGAACTATGTGATAAATTTTTTCAAGTTCGGCTTTTCTTAAGTTGACTTCACAATAAAAAGAGCAAATTGAGTAATGAGTAGTATGTTTATTTTAATTCTAATCACAAAAACAGTGACACTACTGAGGCCTAATGGCACTGAACTGATTGAGTACGTCTACAGACATGACATAATAATCGAAGTGCTATACATTTCTATGATACCAATCTGTCATTCAACGACCGAAAAGCTTGCCATAATGTTTTGTATTTCTAACTAATACTGATTGCTTTAATAAAATTAAGCCTTTTCACGCCTCTTCAATGGGGTTTTAACGCCCTTCCCTATTTTGTGAGAATGGGGCGTAAGATACTAAAGCAGAACCAAAGAAAAATTGGTTAGAGCATTGCCATGCAGCTGGAGATGCAACCCACGCATCATTCACACGCCAACAAAAATTTTCGTTCAATGACTTGCATTTATTTAGTGAAAGATGCCCACTGGTTGAAGCGCTTTTTGAGGCTCGAAGCTCCGGACCCAAAATAATCATGGCTGCCATTAGCCAATTCACAATGTCATTGGTAAACACTTGATTTTTTTCTCCGTGACAATGTAGTTCAATATAATAAGACATTCAGAGCCAGGCTAGATGGCTAAACCAGCGTAACCACCTGCACAATCGGCACCTTCTCTACCGGAATGTGTCAAATCAGTAAACGCGTGGGATTTATGAGAGTTCAAGATAATGACACCAGGTAAATGTTGAAAGCATTACCTCAAGAGTGAACTCTTGTTAAACTTGCTAGCTACACACGAGGTGCAAGTGTACACATTGCAAATTAAACGATTCGCGATATAGAGTCTTGTTGACGTAAACAAAAATAAAAGCATAGCGATAAACTCGATATTAAACGTTATTCCGATAAAGAAAATAACAACAACTTGAGCCTATTCAACGACTCAAGCTCTTTTTTAAGCCTTGATCAGAAGGTTACTTGTCTATTTCCGTCGGATCATCTTCAGCTAACTCAGGCACGCAACTGAAAACTCTTCATTTACGCCGTTAATCGAAGTCAACCCAAGCGAAGAAACAAGTGGCGTTTGTACTTGAAAACTTTGACGACTAAATTCCTAAAAGACGGAAAAAATGAAAACTTTACTCAACACTTTCCCCGTTGATCATTCTTATCGCAGTTGACGAACAATATTTCAATCCGACGATTTTTTTCAATTATCGCGGCGCGAGAGGCTAAAATCCTCCACAGCAACGAAGGATTATCCATCTCGTTTTGAAATCCAATTGTCAAAAGACGGAACTCGTGTTGCTATCAAAATTGCGCGCAACAAAAGGTTTAGGACAGTGTAACAGCATTCAACAACTTAACAAAAGGATAGAAAGTTGATATAATATCTAATGATTCGCGCTGAAGGTAATAATACAAACGCTCCAGATAAAGGTTTAAACGGGCACATATCACTCTCTTTCGATCTATTTTAGACAAAAAGACGTTCAGAGAGCCAGCGGAAGGCCACTGACCACTGAGCGCTGTGAAGAAACATCGAGTATCAAAATTAGACGCCACCCACTTCCGTTTCCGACTGAAAGCGCGATAAGAGAGTATCAGCACGTCACATGCTAAGGTTTCCTTTGTTATCACAAGGAAAGAAACATTTGCGGCCAACTCTCTTGTTTCGATTAATTTCTACCATGGAAACGTCGCCAACGCCTTGAAAACTTTTATAACTAGCCACGATTGTGTTAAATAAAACACAGAATTGCGCGATTTGTAGTTTAGGCTAAGTGTTGAAACAAAAAGTGAAATGCATTTGTCACAACTTGGGAGGCGGGTTCTGTTAGCTAACACAACGGAAGGAGCGAGGTAGTTAGCTAATGAAGGAATGCTGAACCCTACGAACAAGAAATTACCAGGCACAAAACATATCCTGAACCACCCAGATTTATTCCATTCCTCTCCGAGTGTTCCGCATATCTTAGACCTGAAGTAACAAGTCTTCAGAGAAGGAGCAATTTTACGCACAAAAGTCAAACAGGAGAAAAACTTAAATACAGAGATTATGAACTTTATAAATTATAATTTTTTTTTTTCTGCGCGTCATAATTTAACTAAACATTTTCCTTTTTACATTGCCGCATATTCGCATAATATAATACTGTGTGTATTTTAAGTCGGGTGAAAATGAGTCCGTCAAAAGACATCAAACAAATTTTTCAAAACAGACAAAATAGATTAGCGAGTAAAAAAGCCCTTGGGAAAACAGAAACACTTGATAGCCTGAAATTGAAACGGTAGGAAATTTCTTAATCCATCAGTCATCCCCTAAAGATCTACAAAGTCTGATTTCATTTTATAACTTTCGATAAACAGAGTGACATGAAACACAGACGCTGTCATCATTATGTGAGTTAATAGAAGTGTAGATAACAGTTCCCCGCGCGCTAATAGACAACAAATCGCAGCAAAAGAGTACAGCCTTTCGAACGAAAATCTGTTTGAAACTTCTAACAAATCATTTACCACCCGGTAAATAAAATTTTCGATTTCAACTCATATAAAATCGCACGTCAAGTACGGCGGTATATTTTACGAAAATTACCTCAATAGTCTGACTTATGAAGTCAAAATATCCTGTTCTAAGAGATCCTCATCTATGTAGAGTTAAATTGTTTAAAGCGTTTCTGGGGTTTTTTCTTCTTCTTGACGCTCGCGGCAGCTTTTTTACAGCCTACAGCGGGTAAATAACACCATAAGCAGGGAATGAAGAGCGAGAGAATAGCGAGACAACCCCAGCGAGGCGCGCACGAGCTGACGGGCCCCGCGCACGAACACGGCTCATCGGCAAGTTGTCCTTCATCATAACTGTCTTTAGTGCTGTGGTAAAAGACTCCTTTAACACAACACATACAAGTGGCATAGTCTATAATCTCGTCTGCTTCCACACCGCACAAGAGGGGCTCCTTCTTTTCTTTTGCCCACTGTGAAGAATTCTCCCGGCGCTCGCTTTTCAATGAGTTAGCGTCTACAAGTCGCGTAGTAGGTCGTGATTTAGGAGAGCTCGGCTGGCTCTCAACCAGACACGCTTTAGTCTTTGAATAATAACAATCAGTGTAAAGTCTCCGCTCGAAACTAGACACTTTCATGAGATTATTCTTTGGTTTTAATTCCACGGGCTGTGACCGGAGAGTAGATAACGGTATGGGGGGCGCTTTCGCAAGCGGTGAAAGTTCACAGTATTCGTCCGCATCGTCCGAACTACTCGATAACTTAGTGTTCGTTGTAGCGGGTGTTCTCCGACTCCCGACTGTCGATTTATTCGCGCAGTCCGCTACTTTAACAGGTACTCTTTGCTGTATATTATGTCGACGCAGCTGTTTGTACACTTTTGGGTCGATAACTTTAAAACTCGACCCGTGTCCAATCACAAACGGGTAGTAGTCATCCACATCACTCTCTTCTGGTATGCCGACTGAAGAAAAGTTCGTTGTTAAACCAGGCAACTTTTTTTCGACCAAGGTGAAATTATTTCGTTCCGTTGTACCATGCATCATCATCTTGCCTAATCCTTCGTGTTTCATCGAGTTCAAAGAACCGAAAGCCTTTCTGTGATCAATTGTGCTTTGCCATTCAACGATGTTCAGTTACGAGTCTTCGCTCGCTGTCCACCGGCGGCCGTTCAGTGTTGTCACTGTATTCAAACTGAACGCGACCTGCGTCGTGACTGTATTATAATGGGCTGGCCTTTCTTAGCTTGCGTGGCACTTCCGATTATCAGCTTGGTAAATTTAATGTTTCCTTTTATCAAATCTGCCAGAAAAGAGTTCCCGCGAATTTCCTATCAAACTGTCGGGCACAGAAAACACCCCGGCAGTGCTAATGCTGCGGCAGACAATGAATGATCAAGATTTCCACCAGCGCATGAATATTCTCTCTCAGCGTTATAAGGACACTCGACGAGTTGAGAATAAATTTGTCTTGTAATCCTGGCTTTTCTTTCCACAGCTCTAAAGATTCAATTAACCCGCTAGTCGAACGTGCGCAGTGAAGTCAATTAGCTTCCCGCAGCACGTAGATAAGAAAAAAACGGCCTGCTTCACAAGCCAAACACTTTCCTTCTCACCCCTTTGTAGTCCGTTGTTTTGAGTAATTTATATTTAGCCGAGGTCGATTATTCTCTATTGTAATTCAAGCTTTAAAATCCCTCAAGTGATAAACTTGTTTTAACGGAAATGATGGTATGCTATGGCGGGACTTAGTTCCGGTTCTATGAGTGAACGATCACCGACCTACGTAGGTAGTGGGTTTTCCCTTTCACACCGAGAACTTTGTCACTGCGTTTGATCAAGTTAATCGCCTCTTTAGGGCGACAAAAAAGTTAAGTCTAAACGCAAGTATCACCATTAACGAGTTACGATCTTAAAACGATGGGAGCCAAAACAAAAGCTTTAGAGCCTCAAGTTTAATTTCCCGTTGCGAAAGATTAAAATGCAAATGGTGCCCTACATAAACACGACACAAAAGAAACCCACTCAAAACGGAAGTCCACACCCAGTCACTGATGACAAATGACAAGAGGCCTTAAAAACTTCTTGTGCGCGGTATTATCTCTTATTGGTCGGCTTTGTCACGAACCGCAAATCAACTTGATCACCCTCTAGGGAGGACGAGATTTGTTTTCCATCGACACGAACCCGCGCTCTCTCAATCGCGTCCAATTTGGTATAAAAGAATCAATAAAACGGGAAACGGCTGCAAATTAACTTGTGATCCGACAAAAGACAACATTTAGATGTTTTCTTTGCTGTTTTCCTTCCGATGACTGCCCACGACGTAATCAATCAACCTTTAAAATTTTGTTTATGTTTTCGTTTCATTTAACCATCGTCTCGATTTTCGGCGTTAATTTAATTTTCTTTCCTCAGGGCCTCTGACCGAATGTCACGTCAAATGAACTTTGTCCATATACTCGAAATGAGATGGTTACTTGTGACAGGGTACTTCATAATTGTTTAGATTACGGTTGATATGTTTTAATGTTGCGAAAGCCATCAAAGAACAAGCTGTCAGTTGAAAATCAAAAGAAATTTGAAAATGACATTTAAGGCTTTTCGAGAACAGCCACAATTCAGCCAAATCGCTTCCTGTCGACCAACAGACACAACTTCAGCGGCTGCAATTTTCCACTTGGTGGTTTTTGGTTGAAAATCGACGGTCACAAATCGCAGGATATGGCATAATACTGGCGCCATGATGGCTACTACTCCGGACATGTAGTTCGTATCAAAGTCAGACATCACTGTTGTACGCTTGCAAAAAGTATGTTAGTTGAACTGACTTTGAGAAGGTTTACGACACCCTTTAAGTAAGAAAATTACACGTGAATTGGAAGAAAGGGAATGTTGATTATTCCGCAAGGCTATATTTCGTGCGCTAACTATTAAGTATTCTTTTGGAGACCCAATATTGCAAATGACGTATTGAGACCAATTTACAATTGGTAAATTGGGTAATGACTTTTCTACACAATAAAGCGGCTTTGTTCAGATCAACGGCCTCATTTTTTCTGTTGAACTCGAAAACGTATTTAATTGTAATTTTTTGCTCAACAGGGGTAGTAAACAGAATTCGGTTTTCATGTGGCGTATCATGTGTGAGGATCACGGTTATGACTTCTCGACACCTGTTACCTAGCAAAGATATTGATATTGTGGAGAGAATTTGCATGTGGATCCCTATTATTATCTACAAGACTACCCTTATTGTCTTATGGTTCAAAAGAAAACCTTTTAATTACACTGGAAAATAAATCCATATCCACTTCTTTTGATGGCAAACCAGAGAACAGAAAAATAATCAATGGTCATGCGAATATTTCACGTCGGTTAACAGGCTTGAAATTGGGATCTAAACAATCTAAACAACCAACGGTCCAAACCAAACAAAGAATTTGCATTAAAATAACTTCTAGTAAATTAATCAAGCTGTTATCATTTGAAAACAGTGTAATAGAAAAGGATGTTCAGTGTTGTTTTTAGCAATCAGTAATCAGCGAGTTGGCTCTAGAGGTATTCCCTTTTAGAGCCGAGTTCTTTCTTTTGTCTTCAAACCACCAAAACTCATTTGGAGACGTACCTTCTCGAATTAAGAACAAAAACGCCGCCGAAGCAAATTTCAAGTATTGCTTTAAGTACACAAAAGGACCATGATCTCCCCATACTGGGTTCAACACATAAGAAAAGACTAAAGCTCACCTCGCAATTCTTTACATAAAAAATTGCTGTTTCGTAAAGAAAACTGTAATTCTATTACACTATTTTACCAAAGCCCCACTTTTAAGCTGAATGGTTTTTATAGCCACATCGCCTGGGGAATAGTTTTTCCCAAGCTTTCAGCCAAATATGATCGGACAAGTTTAAATTTACAAAAGTGAGGGACTTTTATGTTGCATATTTACCGGAAATCATTTCTGACCCGCTAGGAGCGAACTGCTTACATAACTCCCATACTGAGGAGAGTTACACAAATCTACAGTAGCAAAACAGATAAAGAAAATGTGTTGAACAATCATTTAAATGAAAGGAAGTATTGCCTTTCCATACAAGAAAAACAATACCTTATTGTAAAACCTTATCAACAAAACAGGTCGGTTCGAAACCGCGATATCGCTTTCAATAGTTAATAATGTGTTTCCTTTCATTATGAAAAAGAGATTTCATTAGCTCATAGGATTAAAACAAAATGAGAAAAAAAGAAACGGCAACTCCAAATATCCTAAAATATTGCACTGGCAACAAAACGTTTCCTTCTAAACCGAAATGGTATTTTATTCTGTACACGCAACGAGACTAAAAAACAAAAAAGACTGATGCCATGAAAAGTAGAAGAAAAAAATTGTCGAATTACCGAAAATAATCAAGGAAATCATGGATCGGAAATGGAAAGTATTTCAACAAAATAACAAGCCTGGGGGTTCATCTCTTTTAAGGGTCTACCTTGGCTCCAGCGCCTTCTGGAGCCAGTTGTCTCACCTAGTTAAACCCCTCAGATGTTAGAACAACACGTCAAAAACGCTCAGTATTTACCTGAACAAACCACACTCCAAAAGTTCATCACAACGACGGTACATTAAAATTAAACGTTTTCCTAGAACTTAAAGTACATTTCAGAGAGAAGTGAACACTATAAGTGTTCTCGGTTGAATAAATCTGAGCTTGGCCAAGGGAAGTTAGAGGACAATTGAAAATTGAGTAGCTAAGATCTTTTTGAATACGACACTGTTCGGCTTTAAAAAAAGAAGAACCTCTATAATTATTAACTAACTATGACTGAGAAGTTAACTTTTCTTTTCCTAGGAACACTGAGTAACCCTTCCAGTTTCCGTTTATCGATCAATAGAAGACGCTGGTACAAAGGTTACCCGCTGGAGTGAGGGGAGAAGTCCCTGAATTTTCTAAAATTTTCAAGTTTGTTGACAACGTTTCTAGAAGTTTCTGTGAACCTATATCAGTGATTTTAGTTAATCAATTTGCTATCACTGATCAACCGACACAAAATGCCTGAGGGCTTACAGTAATCAAACTTCCTATCTCTATTAGCAGAAACAACGTTAATAGAAAATATTTTTGGTTCGTTATTCTCAGTGGTCGAAGCTTTTCACTAAGCCCAACTAAATTAAACCCTCTTTAGTCAAGGTTAAGCAGAGAAACGCCTTTTTCGCACAGTTATCCAAACTGTCGAAGTGTAAGCTGGAGTCGTCTCGAATGCTAACCACAATTCGTTCAAAGTCAACGACGTGCTCAGAGGCATACGCCGTTTGCTTGTTTTGACAATTCGTGATAAGCGAGATTCCTTAGCTTTGAAATTCTTCCATATCTAATTTACAGAATGATTTGGCGGTTTCCGCCGTAGAGGACTTTGGTTTGAGAAAAAGGCCGGGGAGAATGCGGAAACATGTAACAGCGTTATCGAATAAACACAACCTTTCAAATACTGACTTCGCGAGATAAGACTACTGAAGTAAGGATAAAGATTCTCTCTTTTTCGTTATTGAAGTCCTATGCATTTTCCGCCTTATTTTTTGAGGAAAAAACTAGATAGGAAAAAGACAGAACAGTTGTCCAATTCCTTTTACGGAAACATCTACGTCGTCATCAGTAAATGCTCCTAATTGAATATGCAAAACAATTTGAACTCCATCCAAGTTTTCTATTTATAAAAAGAGCCTCAGAGTAAATTGCGAACAAATAACAATGTTTTCGCTCAAAAATAGCTCAATGAAACAAAACGTGAGGGACAGAGGTCGGTAAAACGGACGTGAACTCGTCCTATTCGCCCATTTAATGATTTGTTTGGGTTTAATGGTTGAATGGGCACATTCTTCTCTTCCCAAAAAAGACACAAAAAGGTAAAACACTAGAAAGTTGTCTGCAAGCTTTGTTAATCAAAACCCTCTTGTTTATGTTGAAACAGCATTTCAAGAAAGTCACGTACGACAGGTTTTGATCCTTCAATTTAACCTAGTTACAAGGGGGCCTGTGATCCGAATGATGCACGTCCATGAAAGCAGAAAACGTGAGTTTTATCATGTTTATTTTCAAAAAGCCCTTCGGGAAAGGAAATAAAAAGAACGCCAAAGTAAATCGGAGCTATGATTAAATGAATCCCTACACGTTTTACTCGTGGATACATCTTTTCTATCTTGTGAGCAATTGCATTTTAACACAAAAAAGAGAACTTTATATTCGAAATATTTACGTGGGTAGCGTGGCTATTGCGGTCTGAGAATAATCCGGTAAAATTTTTTTGTTAGTGTTTTTTTTCCAAAGATAAACCATTCGTGCGTCACTCGTATGTGAATCAACGCAGTTGAGTGTTAGCTTAGCGTTACCAGGACAAACACCTCCAGTATAGCATTTCCTTCAAACTTGAAACGATCTCAAGTTGATCACGTTCAGAAAGGTAAGCTCACCGCAAAGACGAG
The DNA here is from genome assembly GCF_964205215.1 of Stylophora pistillata. Classification (NCBI taxonomy): domain Eukaryota; kingdom Metazoa; phylum Cnidaria; class Anthozoa; order Scleractinia; family Pocilloporidae; genus Stylophora; species Stylophora pistillata. The sequence goes on along the minus strand of NC_142519.1, from coordinate 28,230,076 downwards.
TGGGATTACTCAGCGGAAACAAGTCACCGTTACAACGACAACCGGTGAAAGATAGCGGTGTTACAGCATTGCTGTTCAATTACACTGCAACTGGAAAGGGTACTTTTGCCTGTCAGGGAATGTCTTTTGTTTCCTTTTGGCATATTTGTTGAGCATTTCAACACACGCCCAAATATTGACCCAATCCCAAGTAATCAGCGTCTACCTCTGACTTCTCCCCATGGTTTCACTGCGATGTACAAAGACACATGTAGCGAGAATCAGTGAGTAGACTACTGAGATCAGCAGCGAAAAATTCACGTCATCAACACAGAATACGAGTGAGTTGGTTGGTGACGAAGGGATGAGGGTTTGAACGACGAACTTTTGAGTTTCAGTCGCTGAAAGGTGGCTTTAGGAGCTTACCGAAAATCCAAATAAAACGTTTCCTTTACATGACTTTTCTAAGTATGCCGGTAATTAGGGGACTAAGGGGTGGGGAACACGAGGGCCAAAGTCGAAATTATGAAATGATTTTTCAGCCTGCTGTTTTGACAGATTTTCTTTACCACTTCTGCCTGGTTGGAGTTTTGAGAACTTCCTTTTCTTCTCTACGTCTTAAATCTGCCTCAAAGTCGGTTGCAAAAAGATCTGAACTCGAGAGAAACCGCAAGCAGTCAGTGATTGCTTTCAAAGATAAGGAGCTATCAGTTACTGGAACAAGCAAGACGAAAAATAAAGCTCAGAAGCCCAGAATCTACAATATCTATCCCTCATTCTCCACCTATCTTAAAGGAAGCCATTGTTACGTCGATTGAGCTGAAGAATTTAGAAGATAGTCGGAATTGTCACTGACTCGATGCTGTGACAAAGGGTCATAAAATCCGTTCTTTACTGTTAACAGCCTAATTCCCTCCACTTGTCCCCGACGTAAAGGTTAGTCCTCGCTGCTGATTTAATCGGATTAAATACAACTAGATTTAGAGGGGAAATAATTAACGAAAAGCCAAAGGGGCCTATATCAAACAGTATACGAGAGTTATGCGTCAGTTTTGTACAACAACAGGAGATCGTTAGCATTCTCTAAGGGATACTGCTTTTGGATTTCTCCCGTACAGCTTGTAGTGAAAGTAAAACGTTTATGAGTTTCAGCCAAAACTGTCGTGCAGGACGTGAGCAAATTTCCACCACAACGGCACCTCGATAAGATGTCGGGTATGGGTTTTAGATCTGAGCGGATTACCTCACTACCGTTTTCTGAGGCTAATTTTTCCTGATTACTGACTGAGAATGCGCGGCAATGACTCAGAGATGTGCATATCGGTAAATTTATCCAAGGGAAGTTAAATTAATCAGCCATGTCTATGTAAGCATTGAGACCTTTAGGACATATTTGCGCCAAAGATAAACCTTTTCAAAATCGTTATAACAAATATTATGAAACGGTGACATTCGTGACAATGTAAAAAGTAAATACCATGATCTCGTTTCATCCAAAAACGCAAAAATGACGCAAACCAAATCACGAAAGTATGACGCGGTTTCTTCCTCAATATGTTTTCAATATCAAACCACTTCTTTATCCAAAGGATGAGGAACCAAAGACTTAAAAAAAGAATTGTTCCTCTCACGTTCTCAAAAATACCAGTGTTTTTTAGCCGAAGTAAACGACACTGAAAATCGAAAAAAGGGATAAAGTCACGAAATCTGTGTCATTTCTACGAACGGAAATGTTTCCCTATTACCCTCGGGCGATCACTGAGACTTGTACTGTAGCGTTGAGATACTACAATATGACGTCAAGAATGGCAAAATACAAATGAAACCTTTCAAAGCGGTAAGCTCTGCTCAGTCAGTATGATGCAAACTTTATTGTTAGTATGTCAAAACACACGTTTCTAAAATGCCAACTAAATACCGAGCGTTTCAGCTTAAAAAGATTCCGTGTTGGTCTTGCGTCAATTGATATGACAACTGTAAACTGTGAGAGCAATATGATGGTCCCTGAGAAGAAAACGTGTCAAACGCTACTGTTCAATGCGCAAAAAAAAAAAAAACAGTTGCTACGTAAATCATGGAAAAAAAAAAACTAGAAGAAAAAGGAAAGCTTAGTTGCGCACGTTGGACCAATAAATGCTATAAAAAATCACCGACTTTAACAGTTGAAACCTCAGCCACGTGCTTTTAAAGCAAACGTTCTCACTTCCTCTAGTTTACCTTATTTCGTAAAAGTTCCTTTTTTTATACATTTATACAAATTTTTATACATTTCTGTTTTTAACCCATGACTCGACCCACTCAAATTCCTGCTTCCCTGACTCAGTTGACCTCCCACGAAAATTGAGCAACACCATGATGTAATCCCCAACATTTCATGGTTCGAACTCAGTGGAGGTGCGAATTAATTTTGTCACATACTAGATTTTTCAACACCTTTGTCAAACGAACATCCATATCCGATACAGCGCTAGAATAAAACGTGGGTAGATGTACGCTTCGCACATACGTGGAACGCGTCCGATTGACTTTGTTCCGTTTCAGCGAAGGAGTGCGTGGGACATACCAAAAGAATAACTTAGACGAGTCTCGAACTACTCATTAGGGAACATTTTTAACCACACGGGTCGTTCTGGCTCATTTATGAATTAAACAAGGTCGTCAAGAGGCATTGTCACGGCTATTGCAGACAGGCTGTGGTAACCATCAAACGAACAGTAATTGGTGATTAAAAGGATTAATGATCCATTAAACGCATTACGAAATTAAAAACGTAACGAGTGTGCTAGAACGTGAGTAAAGTTGATCACGAGGGTCACCGGTTTTGTGGTAGAAAGTGAATACTGCCTAAGCTAGTTTTCAACTAAGAACGGTGAGACGTGCTCATTCGATAAAGCTCACTGGGGATATGGGCAGCAAAAGGCAACTGTGGCAATTCTTCACACACAACGCGAGTAAAACGAGTTAGGAAGCTTCGCGCATGGAAATTAAGGCTGCGAGGAATACACGATCTACTGCTGACAGACAGACAGACAGACAGATAGATAGACGCCTTTAGCCGCTGGCGAGTGTAATTCCATTAGCTAATAAACGACGGCCCTATCAACAGAAACATCCCGCAAAACTGTATACATAATAAATCAATTACAAACATTGAAAAAACGGTTTATAACTGAATCTCCAAGGATAGGAAAGCTGTGTTATTTGGGCGTGAAGGAATCACACGAGGACCAAAAGTCAAAAACAAAAACGCAAAGGGGTAAAAAGGGGAAATAAAAGGAGAATAAAAGGGGGGACCAAATTCACCAAAAGTTTAAGAACATTTGCGATAAGAGGGGCTCAGAACTTCGATTACTGCCGAGGTTAAGAATAACACTGTTAAAAGTAAAAGGAAAAAATACTCCCACTATAGTTCTTAATTGCTGTTTTTATGCAGGAGAATGATCAAACAAGTGATTATTATCAGTGGTAAGTAAAAGGATTTAAGAGCACCGGAAAGAGAAAAAAAAAGCAATCGCAAAGCCGTGCCAAATCTAGCACCATAACCTTTGCCAGACGACCGTACGACTAAGTTTATCTTGTGCAGTCGTATTTAACGGCGACACGAGTCTAAATGGGCACTGACGGTTCATTCATTGATTGATAGTTGGGGAGACCAAGGGAATGCTGTTAAATTGATCTGGGAAGTCATCCCTCCACCTCTTGAATTGTTGAAAGGAAATAGAAAGAGCAAGTTGAGAAAAGTGCAAATATTGGATAATTGGGTCTTAAATGTAACGATGACGGTTAAGAACGGAAACTAAAAAGACACCTGTATCACTCTTTTTCAAATATTTTTAACAGATAGTATTACTTCTTTTAGAAAAAAGAAGTAAAACCTTATCACCCATAGATGTTCCCCTCTAATATACTCTCCTAAAGTCTTGTTGTGCTGAAAATATACAAACGCTGTCTGTATGGACGTTTAGTTTTACTCTAGTTCATGATAAACTCCGAGGACTGTTTCGTGTACGCACATGCAGTCATACCTATTTCAAGATTTCAGAAAGGTCATTAACACGATATTAAGGAAGACACGCGCGAGAGGTCTATTCCGTTATCTACTTTCAAAATAAATGCCACAGACTATGAAAATTGAGAACACCTCTTCAAACTCTGATAATTATTTTAAGAATAAGAATAACGTCTGAATATGAGTGATCTTCTCTCAGAAAAAATTTGATCAGAAGAGAACAGAACTTCACCTCCCAATCTCTATTCTAATTTTGTTCCAAAATTAAACGAAAATGTGTTGTACCACATTCCACCGTTTCACAAAGGTCTCATGATTTTCATCAAGTTTTTTACACCTCCTCTCCTTCTGATTCTCATTTTTCTTACCGTATATAACAAGGAAAGATGTTAACAAAAATGCTAACTGAAAGTCAGTGGCTGACTTCACTTCCTAGATATACTGCTGCTGCCCCGTACTTATGGAATGCTCTGCCAGCTGAATTACGTGATATTCAATCATTTTCCATTTTTAAATGTAAGCTGAAAACTTATTTATTTCGTGCAGCTTTCTCAAAGTACCCTGTCTGACAATTACTTTTATTAGTATTACTAATTAAGTTCTTTATTAAGATCCTTATTCCTAATTAAGATCCTTATCACGGATATTCCATGTTATTCTTATTTTTAACATACATTGTTAATATTAATGTACATTTAATTAGTTTTATAAATTTGAATTTAATGTAGTATTCTAAGTTGTTAAGCGCTGTTGATCATTGTATGAAAATAGCGCTCAAGAAGTTATTAAATTATTATTATTATTACATAATTAAATTTTTGGACGTGAGTGAATACCATTCATCGTTCTTTCAAGGGTAACACTTAATTATCCAAATGTCCCCGCAGGAAACTCCCCCGCCCCGAACAAAAAGAAAAAAAAAAAAAAAAAAAAAAAGAACAGGAGAACAATACAGACACGAGGGTACAAGATTAGCTTATGAATATTAAAAATAGACCGCAAGCTAACTAACTAATTCAATCGAAGGAGCTGAAGGAACAGCAGTGTTTCAATTCAGTTGTCTAGATTACTCCAAAGCCATACCACTTTGTATCAAAGCAAAAAAACAGATGAAAGAACACAGATGAAAATATATTCTAATAATAGACATAAAAAACTTTAAATTGACTCTTTCACTCCCAAGATCTAATTATTTCACTCCCAAGATCTACATTGTTTGTTGCACATTTTATATGATTTTAGTGGCACGAATTTATTGTTAAATCAACCAGTTTCCCAAAGTTCGTGTATTCCTTTCTTCTCACTGCCTTTCTGCTTGGAAAAGTATTGACTTCTTAAGAAAGAATTAGTTTTTTTTTGTTGCTAATGTTAAAAGGGTTAAGAGTAGGAATGGTGCATTTGAGAGCAATTGAAAGCAATTTTATTCAAGTGCATGTCCTGAGTTGTTTTACAAGACTAACACTTGCTCCAAGAGTGGAACAGTTAACAAAGAACATCTCTTTGCACATGCCACAGTCAAATTCAATTTATTTTTTATCATTTTGAATGATGGATGTTCATGAAAAGTCATATCAGTACTTGAAACTGGTATGCATGAGGAAATTCAGATTAATACTAGGTGACTTACGCAGGAATGTTGCAGTGGGTACTATCTCATACCAGAGAAAATTGCACATATCGAGGACTGATTTATGAACTCTACAGAATTTCCTCACCATTACTAACAAGAATTTTCATTCACCAGGAGGAGCTAATCTACTATCTGTTTTAAGTTTGCTTTACTACTACAATTTTACTTGTAGATGGTAAGTTGTTGTTTAAAGTCATACACAGATATATTGCTTACCCCTAACTAGCAAAATTGAAGCCCAAGCACAAATGAAACCTTTTGCTTATTCCTGTAACTTTTAAAAAAGGTGATGACAGGCAATAATGAACTCTTTAAACTGTTTACATATGTTTAACAAAATGAAGTTGTAATTCAATGCTGTTTTGATACCAAAATTCATGTCTATCAATAAAATAGAAAAGTTTATTCTTAGCTTAAATTGTCATTTTACAGTAATCTAAAAATAGCAACTGCTAGCAAGCTACTGAAAGTGTTGTTTAAAGGAGTTTACATACCTAATATATTTGTATATTCACTATATATTATTTGTAAAATCAACTGATTGGAGGTACAATAAATATATCATAAACATAATAAACATTTCTTACATCTATTTCAATTATCTTCCTCTCTTGAAAGTGTTGGTCTTTCTGTACAACTGTGTACAGGCGTGTAAAGTATAAATGTGGTAAAACTTTACCTCAACTCAAATGGCAACTTTCCATAGATATTATTAACTGAAGATGCATATTGCAATAAAAATCAGGAAATATTCAGGATAGCAGTTACAAGGATGAGTTCCATTTTTTAAAACCAACCAAACTTAGAAACCTCTTGTGATAACAAGGGAAAAGATTCAGAGTCTGATTTTAGTCTTAACCCTGTCACTCCCAAGATCTTACAAATTCTCCTTACTGTCTGCCATACAACTCTTATCATGTAAGTTTGGAGAATTTGGTATTGGATCAACTAAAAATACCCTTGTTGATGGTTTTCTTTATTCTCAACACTTGTACTGATGTTGTAATGAGAATTTCTTTCTCGGTCACTCATGGGAGTTAAAGGGTTGAATGTGGATGTGGAACATAAACTACAGTTTATGGGATAACCAAAGCATAATTTTATTTCAGATAAAATAAGGTAAAGTCTCAGAAATGACTCACTCAGTATCTCCAGCAAGAAAAGTTGTGATATTGATCACACAGCTTCCTTCAAAAGTTACATCCACATGTATTTCCTGTCTTTGTTATCACAGTTATTTCCCTGTAGTACAAACACATACAAACATGTAACCAAGGCTGTGCTCTAGCAGCGCTCAGTGGCACCTGGCGCCTTACTTTTGCTCTTGGGTGACTTGAAAATTTTAGTTTTTGCCTACAAAGCATATGCTGGGCACCCTGGATTTCACAGTTTCAGAGCACTGGGCTCCATCCAATTTTTCTTATAGCACAGCCTTAGTAACAATGATGGCCATGTGGAAAAAGAGGACATTAACTTACTATCCACTGATTACAAACTACAGCAAAGACTGCTTTTTACTGTCCATTGTCTCATTTTTTCTTTCAGTGTTAGGCCAATTTGAGGAGAATCACACTAGACAAGTCAAGCCACTCAAATCTACATATTAAACAGGATGGCCCAGCCTTCACTACATGCATTAATCAAAACTATAACAAATTCATGAACATGATTGGTTATTACCAGTGCAATTTGAGAACCAATAGTCATGCTTGTAATTGGACAGTAAAAGTCACAAGATGTTATTGTGCACTTTGCTGCTATTATTGTGCACTTTGCCCATGTTATTGTGCAATTTGCCCATGTTATTGTGCACTTCACCCATGTTATTTATTGTGCACTTTGCCCATGTTATTGTGCACTTTGCCCATGTTATTGTGCAATTTGCCCACGTTATTGTGCTCTTTGCCCATGTTATTTATTGTGCACTTTGCCCATGTTATTGTGCACTTTGCCCATGTTATTGTGCACTTTGCCCATGTTACTGTGCACTTTGCTGCTGTCATTGTGCACTTTGCAGAATAAATTGTTATTTGTTATGAAATCATAATAAGCAATAACCAGTTGGTTTCTCAAATTTTGTCATATACATAGTTTGAGTAATGCATAAGAGAACAATCTTCGCAGTGAGGAGCACTTTTTAAGCAATAGTGAAATTAAGACCTGAAAACAATTCAGACCTGAGCGGGATTCGAACAATAGTTTGAGTAATTGGTGAAAGACCTGTGCCTGCTGTGATTCTGCTAAAGAAAAAAACAACATACACAAAATCACAGTTGACTTTCTTTTCCAAACTAAAAAATAAACAAGTCATTATTGACTATTATCAAAGCAAAATATTTTTGCAAAGTTCCAACCCCTTTTTAAACCATGCTTTTTCAGCCAAGATGGCTGGATATCAGCCTCATTCTTTATTTTTTGCATTTTTTTAGACCTCCACTTCATCTTGGTCCATAGAAACACCACATAAAAAAATTGACCAATACCCAACCATCTTGACCTCATCCTTGGCCAATAATGCATAAATCCCATGCCACCATTAAATCATGCTTTATTCACATATAATGATGGTCAACAACCAACAGTCGCTGATTACAGGGCCCTGTACCCCCCTGCCATCAAAGATTTTACATTGTTCTCCACCACCAGACTTTTGACTTAAAACAGTTTAATTGTTATAGATGTCATGTAACCTCAAAGTAACCAATTAGAGCATGCCCTTTAAGAAAAAAATTCAAGCTGTATATATGTAGAGTCACAATTTCATAACTAAAGTCCTGTAGCTTGCTGTTGTTGTAATATCAAAAAAGAGTTCATTCAAAAACTACCCTCTGAAGTTGTCACTGTAATGTTTTTAACAGTTCACCCAACTAACAATTAATTTATATAGCACTTTCCTTCTCGATGAGAACTTTCAGTCAACATGTATTAGCAATCATTGGAGTACAAGTGCCCTTTTCTTTAACACCCTGATTATCATCTCATCCCTACTTGTGTAGATGAAATAAATCTCAACTCTTTCAAGTCTGCCATGTCTTCTTGAACCATGGATTGCCTTGAGGGAGTTGAGATTGAATTTACTTTAGTTATTTAATGTACCTTAACCCATTGACCCTTGACACCTCGCACGTGACAATGCCAATCATTCTTAGGGATTTCCCCACTTGTGATTGCGTTACGAGAGCGCTAAATTAAACATATATGCGCAGTAGAGATCAATGGGAGATCACATTTCGAAGTTGTGGCCAACGGAAAGGGAAATAATTTATTGTCAGGAATATACCAAAATATTCGGAAAAAGAGCTACTAAAGTGCCCTTTAATTCATGGAGAAAATAAAATTTCAAATTATCCGTTCGCCGCGCGACGATTTTCGAAAATGAGATTTCTGAACGCGTTGCGAAAGTGAGATGTTGTCAAAAGATAAGAGGTCGAGAATGTGTAGTTCAGTCGGAATAAATCATTTTTATTATAATTCTTTGATAACCATTCCAGTTTCTTTCAGGTTAGAACGTCTGAAAGCTGTTAAAGGCAGGAGAAGCGAAAAATACACCCGTGCGAAATAACAAATTGTAAACGGCAAAGAAAACCCAGTGGGGCGCACTAACACTAACTGAAACAGAAAAACAAAACATCAGACAACAGCGATCGGATTTCCAATCAAGATTTGTTGAATTAAAATCAGCAGCCAAACTTTGTAAAACATCTGCCAATGGAAACCAAACCAATTGAATGGCCAAAACAGAAAAAAAAATCCAAACTTGCAGCGAAACAAACATTTAGCTAAAATTTAAAGTACGCTCCGCAATAAACATGAAAGCCATAAAAAGATCGAGGCAAAATCGGAACCAATCAAACGGCCAATCAAGGATAAAAAAGGCCAAAACAAGAACCAAATACTTAATTATACTTATCCTCTCGTGGTTGTTTTTTTTCTCTTCTCGTCGGGCACTAATCCGGTGGAAAATGACTCAGGACATGAAGGAAGGTTCAAGCACTAATTCAACTATGGAAATCCTGAAAGCAAGTCTTACAAAGAGCTACGCTGCATTGTAAGCACTGAAAAGTGGTCTCTACTGATCGACCCGACACTGTCTTAATACCTAACTTGCTGCAACGAACGCAAACCTTCTTCCTACCTTCAATCTTAACTATGAAATGAGATCCTACGTTTCCTAGCTCTCGAGACAAATTCTCAATCTTACGGCGCTTAACTGAATTACCTGTGGAAACTGTAGAAGAAAACCCCCCGATCAACTGCTTAGCGAGATTCATCCTAAAATTAACCTGTTTAACTTTACCCTCCCCATGTTCTCGCCTATAGTGGTTGTATAGAACGAAAGAGTTGCAAATTGAAATATCAAATAAAAACCAAATTAAATACCTATACCACTTATAAGAAGAACGACCTATCGAGTAATAGTTACGCAACTGATCTGCGAGATCTACGCCTCCCATGTGCTTATTGTAAAGATCAACTACAGCGGGCTTAGAAACCTGCTGATTACGCCTACTTACCACTAAATCTACGGCTAGAGGACTAAGGTTAGAGGAAATTACGCTAACGTCTCTCTTATCGTGCCACTTGGTGAAAACTACATTACCCTTTTGGCGAACTAATTTCTGCCCGGGACGCAACTTATCTTTGGCACAGGGAGGCAAGTCCTTATGATTACATCTTACGGTGGCACAAGCGTAAGTATCATTACTTGCTAAATGTTCTAATAACTTAACTGAGCTGAAAAAGTTGTCAAAAAAAACGTGGTGGTTCTTATTCATGTAAGGCCTAATCATACTAGTCACCACGTCGTACCCTAAGCCGTAAACTCTTGGCCGCTGGTTTGGTTCTTTACCTAAGTAAACATCAAAATTTAGTACGTAGCCATTACTAGAATCGGCGGCCATCCAAACTTTAATACCATACTTAGTGGGCTTAGCTGGCATATACTGTTTGAAAGATAACCTCCCCCGGAACCCAATCATACCCTCATCTACGGAAATATTCTTAGTGGGCAGAAAATTCCCCCCGCATTTATTGCGAACGTAATCCAAAACGGGTCGAACTTTGAAAAGGCGATCGTAATCTCTGTCGCCCCTAGCGGGCTCCTTACTTGAATCGTTAAAATGTAAATAGCAACTTAATTCCTCAAACCTATTCTTAGCTATTACCTTCTTAATGCCTGGATTTCCTAGAAATTCATCGGTTGACCAGAAAAAAGCATAATTAGGAAGCTTAACAATACCCATAATTATAATTATTCCGATGAATGCCTTCATTTCTGCACGCGTTATGGCACGAAAACTTTCAAATCGATCACCTAACTGTTGGTGCACATAACGATTACTTTCCTCGACTATTTTATCCCATAAATCATTACCGATGAAAGTTAAAAAAGTATCTAGTTCATTAGGATTATTTAATACTACATTAATGCCTGTAGAGGCCACGAACTGGGGAACTTGGATGTCGTCGAGCTGGTCAGTCCAGCGAGCTTCTTCTTCTTCAGCATCTGTGTCATCGTCTTCAGCCTCTAAACCATCTAAATCTAAATCCGAATCATTACTTAAATTTAACCTATTCCTATCTAGCTCATCGAATCCATCAAAGCTTCCTTCATCCCCTGAGTCTTCGAAAAGTGCCGCGACTCCGGGCTCTAATTGAATCTCGTCAGCCATTGTCGACCGCACGCGCTTCACTGTGAAAATTTTAAATTTCCCGATGTCGTGGCACCGCTAATCAGCTGTCAACATCTGCGCAAAGGAGGCCAAATGATTGGATAATTATCCTCCTAAGTCACTATGGCAACAAAACACAAAGAGCCACTAGGGGAGAGTGGGGTGAGATTGTAATACGATCCCCATTTTTCACGGGCGGTTACGGGCGGTTCAGGGAAAGTTAGGGTTGTTACGCACGGGCGGTTACGGGCGGTTCAGGTGTCAATGGGTTAAGGTTGATTGATTCTTGTGTAATTAATTATAGGACAGATTTTCTTAATATTATATAGAAATATTTTAGCATTAATGTAGTTTCTTTGAAAATTTTTGTTATGTAAATGGCCCACTGGAAGAGCACTTTTAATTTTTCATGAAGTGATACCATTAATAAAGCTTGATTGATTGATTGATTGATTGATTGATTGATTGATTGTGTCCCCCAGCTATCAACTGAGTTGTGAGGACCCACAATTTATTGGAAGAGAAGCATATTTGAGAGGGTTCTCTGATCTCTGTATAGTCATCTGATCACAAATGGTAATGGAAGAAATAACAGAAATAAATCTAGCCATATATCAGAGTATTTCTTGGAAATGCTCTTAACCCTTTCACTCACACAAGTGACCAAGACTAAATTTCTTCTACAAAATCATGCTAACAAGTGATGAGATAAAAGAAAAATATCAATGGAGGATTATTACTATGTAGTTGATCCAATACCAAATTATTAGCTCATTCTCAGTGTAAAAACCTGTGAAGCTCATGAGTGATGTAAAACAAAGACAACAAAACATTATAAACAATAGCATACACAAAAACAATACCTCATGAAACAAAGAAAACCTCGTCAGGTTTTTACACCGAGGATGACCCAAATTATCAGAATCAACATCCTAAGAATGTATAAAGGACAGCAAGAAGAATAATTTATGAGATCTTAGGAAAAAAAAGCTTCAAAGTGGTGTGGATGTACCTGTATATTTACCCATTGGTGGTATAACAACTGAATCCCACCTGAGTGTGCCCACAGAACCCATTCCTCCTGCCCACAGAGCCCATTCCTCCTGTTCTCAGTTCTCGCTGTTTTTCTCTGCCCATACCTTGTTTCTCATTGCCACCCACGGATTGACCTCAGCTCTCACTGTTTTTCTCTGCCCATATTTTGTTTCTCATTGCCACCCATGGATTGACCTCAGCTCTCAGCACAGAAGGAAGTTTTAAAGAAACTGTGGTGGCTCCAAACTGTCTGGCTGTTATACACATATGTCCAGCAGCCTTTACCATCCATTCTGTGGTTAGCATAAGGGAAGCCAAACCATTTTCATTGGAGATGTTCTCTCCAGAGTCTTCCAAAACACTGACTAAATCTCCATTCTTCATTTTTAATTGCAGTTTCCTCTCCTCCCATGGTTCTGGGGATAGTGCAACTTGGATGTGCTCTATTTCTGAAAGAGGTACATCTTCATGCAAATGCATATGTTCATCAAAAATTCTAAAGCACTTTCCTTCTATCTTCGAATGCCAAAATTGACAGCAAAAGCCAGAGGTCGAGAAGATGGAAAATGATGGTTTACAAGCAAATCCGAATTTCCATGGAGAGTCTTGTACACTATCTAACTCGCCAGAATGAACACAACCCACATCTGATAAAGAGTTCAGTTCCTTCTCCAGTTTATCAACTTCACCGCGAAGAAGGGAGGTATCATGAAGGACAATCGGTAGCTCTAAGTTTCCATTTTCTCCAAGAGATATTATAACCACTCTCTCGTTGGTCTTGTGATCGTAGTATTGCCCTGTTCCTACAAACACAATGGTGGTTTTGCTTGGGAGCTTGTTATTGGCAATCGTAGCTAATGATTCCTTGACTTTCTCTACAGTTTCTGAGAGGGAATATGAAAAAGTGGAACTAGATATGTTTCTACTAGAATTCAAAAACAATTTCTCTGTAATAAACGGCACGCTTTTCACAAACTGTCGAGGTGAGGAGACAATTTTGGTGAAAGGAAAAGCAAATTTTGCCGCCATGATGGAAATGTTGTTGCTTACTAAGGCTGATGGGATGCTTTGGGAAACCGCTGAACTAAGACACTCAAGCGTTCCAACGTCCGCATGTTCCATCGAGTGGTGTTTGTTATTTATCAAGCAAATGTTGACAAAAATATGCTAAATTCTGGTGAAAGATACCTTGCATTAAAGGATTTGCAAATATAGTAGAATGTTGCACAAGTTCCGCGGAACACTCGTTGGTGCCTTGGTTGGTGACTGTCTTGGATCAAACTATGAAGGCGTTGTAGGCACTATACTATGGGGAGAAGTTACTGATTACACTTTGAATAGAATCAAAGACGAGAAGGAGCCGATCCCTTACACGGATGATACGGCGATGACTCGAGCGATCTGCAAGTCGTTAACAGAAGAAAAGAAATACGATAACCGCAGTATGGCGAAAGCGTTTGTTCAAGAATTCTACAAAGAGCCCGATCGTGGCTACGGTGCTGCTGTCGGGACAGTCTTTCAGCGCTTGCGGGATACGAATCCCGAAGATGTTACACTTCCGGCTCGATCTCAATTTGATGGACAAGGCTCCTATGGAAACGGTGCAGCCATGAGGATTTCCCCTGTGGCCCTTTATAGTCTTAGTTCATCAGAAGTTCAAAAGGTGAGGAATGGTTAAGGAGGGGGGCATTGGGGCCTCTGGGAAACCGCAAAACCGGAGAAAAAAACCTCCAAAACCAAAACACCGACGAAAAAAGGCAGCATAACCGAAAACCGCATGCAAACCTGACAAAACCGCTACATTTTCATCTTTAAAGGGGTCAAAAAGGAAAAACCGAAAACCACATCAGAGTTTTCGTGAAAACCGAAAACCAAATGCAAAAACAGTAAAGTCTGCAAACCGCTCTAAACATCAAACCGAAAAACTGAACCTTTTTAGCCCAAAAACCGATCCAAAAACAGTCAGAACCACAAAACCAAAAATCCCAAAGCCCCCCTCGTTAAGGTGAGACCTAGATTTGATGCAAGAGAAGCCCCTCTTTGGTGGTTTTCCAGAAAACACCACCCATTATCCACTGGTCCCACTGGATACTGCTAACAACTGTTGAACAATTGTTGAACAATTGTTCTACAACAATTGCCTTTGCTAACAATTGTTGTAGAATTGTGGTTACCAATCCCCACTCTTAAACAGCTTACCCCCCTCCCCCCCCTCCTCACAACCTCTCTTCCCTTATTTGTGGGCCCATTGGTTGGTGAAGAACAAATTTATTCCCCATCATAAACTCTCTTGTTATGCGCCTATCAATGGTTTTCTGCGAGATGGGGTGACTGTCAGGTCACTTTCAAGATGGCAGATCATGACTTACGTAGTCTTCAAGATGGCAGCCAAGTCAAATTTCTGATCCTGAGGCAGTGCCTACATGTCAAAATCCCTAGCCAAGGGGGTGTTTCCATGGGTAGCCTGTCTCCTTATTTGGAGGCAAACCCCTGATTGGTTAATTACAAGCCACTCATTGGGCGTATGTCCAATGTTCATGAAAGCTTCCCTCAAACATGTTTTTCTAAAACCATTACCTACAAGTCAGTCAGAACAACTAACACATGGAACAACAATTTTTTCTGCCTGGTTGAATGCTGTTAAAGAAAGGCCTCCAGATCAGAACTTCTAGAAAACAAGGACACAGGTCCATAGACCACCCCTCTGGACCTCTAAATACATGGAACATTTCATTGGACCACCCCTACTTATTTGAGACTGATCAAACCTTTTTCAGTATATGACCATTTTTTCATCGTGAGGTTTTAAATCAATAAAACCAGCATAATAGGAAGCTTAATCATAAAGGCCTTTGTGATTTGGACTGCACTCAGAAGTTAAGAGTACTGTTCCTGGCACTCTTTATAGATCTTTTGTCCTTACCATTTAACTAAGGCTTTGCAAGTGATTGCCTGGTGTCAAAGTGTGCCAGAAGTAGTTCCATTGTTGTTCTCATGACCATGTGTGTCTCAAAAGTGTTAATGTGCTTAAGTTCCCCAGATAGCATAGGACTAAATGTGCTATGCTGTCTTAAACAATGCTTTGTACATGTACTTGTACATAAAGTGTTCTTGATCTCTTGCTTTTTGCACTTGACAGAGTTCATGAATTGCTTTAAAAAAAAGCATTTGATGGTATGCTGCTCTTAAAATGTTTACAGACTTAATGTTGTTGGTGATACTTGTCCACATCTAAAGCACAAAAATACAATTATTATAAACGTAAAGATGTTCCTAATATCAGATGGACTGCAATTGACCTCAAGGGGAATTAATCTAAGCTGTTTGATAAACAATAATCTTACCCTTGAGTTTTTAAGTTATTTGAAAGTTAGAACTTATAAATGAGATTTAATATGATTCGCTACATAGCAATTATTCAGCTGTTGGTGTTAGTCCAATCCTTGAACAACCAGCACTGACATCACCAGGGTAACATCACCTTGTTCCTGATTTGTTACCACTTTTAACTAGTGTTATGGCATGCACAGCAGGTACAAATATTGAACTTAGTATGCATGTCATTTTCATTTTATTTTTCTTATTTTTAAATAGTTTTAAAGAAGGGATAATTCTATGAAGTCTTTACAGCTTTTAAATTTTACTTCTGTCTTGACAGAATGCTAAAGAGAATGCACTAATCACACATGCACACATTAATGGAGTCAATGGAGCAATCTTGCAAGCAGAGGCAGTGTTCAGATCTCTTCCCCTTGAACCACCAAACTTGAACACAGACAAATTTATTGATGACCTCCTTGAAGTGGCCAAAAAGCTTGAGCAAGAGTATGAAGAATCTACGTGTAGTGAAGAAAAAGAAAATAGGTAATAAAATAATGACCACAGTTTTCTTTTTTTTTTTTATGAATTGAATTTTAAAATGTACTTTTGTCATAAAAATTGTTGGAATGGTTACAATTTGGATTTTTTTTTTCAAAGAAAACAAGTAGATACATTTAGGGCAAGTACAATTCATAGTTTCTGAAAAAGACTGATGACGACTTTTTGCAATGAAGTTATTTGAATACTTTAAACTAATAGGTACTTTATGCACACAATGGTAACTTCTTGGGATGAGATAAACTTGCTCTCAGCCAATGAGAATACTGAAATAGTTGAAGGTATATCATTGCTTGGGGTACAGGGTGTTCCCTGTGTGTTGGTAATCCACATACTTAATAAATTGTATGTGTAGTGATAGGGATCAGCTGTGTATGTAGTATTCTTTCATTCATTTGTCTATTAATTTGTTTCCTCTTTGTTTTAGTGGCCACGTTTCAACTTCTTCACCTCCAAAGAAACCTTTTTCTTATTTCAAGAAAATAAAAGAAATGAAAGAACTGTTGAATAAGGGTGAAACACTGAAACCTGAGACAGTGGTGGAAACATTTGGAAATGGAATAAGAGCTGAGGAAGCAGTTCCTGCTGCAATCTTTTCATTTCTTCACAAGGGAAGAGTGTCATTTCAAGAATCAATTAACTATGCCATCTCTTTGGGAGGCGATACGGACACAATTGCTAGCATGGCAGGAGCAATCAGTGGAGCTTACTGGGGAATGAATGAGATTCCTGAACTGTGGAAGAGCAAATGTGAAGGTGTAGAGGAGGCCGTAGAGTTTGCAAACAAAATATTTGAACTAAAAAAAGAAAGAAAAGACGACAACTAATTGGGACTGTTGTGTAGGCTACAGCTTACATTGTGTATTATTGTTAAATAATGCCTTGAAAGCAAGTGAAGTCTGTGTCGAGAATGTTAGAATGTCATCAAATGATGGATTTTCTTAATGTGTAATTAGATTGTAACTTTTGAAAATATTATTTTTATCTGACTATGAGTTTTGTGCTTGTGATCTCTCCGGCTTGTGTTGAGAATAAGATTGTCATCAAATGATGGATTTTCCTAATGTGTTATTAAATTGTAACTTGTGAAAAGATTATTTTCATCTGAGTATGAGTTATGTGCTGGTGATCTCTCAGGCTTGTTGGTATATCTGGTCTGATTACCTGACTTGTGTATGTCTTTGTCAAGGGGTAATTTTTTAAAGGGATATTAACCCTAAACCGTAAACCCAGCTTCAGACACAAGCCCCTTATTTCTGAGCCAAGAGATTTGTCTGTTAAACATAAAAAACTTCATTTTATTAAAGGCCTAAGAGCATTTATTAATTGATTGATTTTTTTTTTGAGATACTTCCTGGTACTTTAGGCTAAAGAGATACTTAACTCTATCTTTTAGCCCACTCAAGGTGTTCCAGTTCCTTTCCTTTCGATCTCAATCTGTCATTTTGTTGAACAATCCCAAATCAGACTTTACTGTAGCTGTAATTTTAACAGGTTACCCTTGAATGCTTGACATTCTAGAGATGTGCATAGGGTGAGGAACCCTCCCATTGAAAAAAATAAGGTCACGTTATAAAACATTTTAAAGAGATGAAACCCTTTGCTCAGAGTAATGCAGTTTTGTGCTAAAGGAGTGGGAGGAGTTTATGAGGAAGAAAAAGAAACTGAGTCACTGTTGATGCAAATTTAAAAAGATTAACACTTAAAGCTGAAACTCACTTGTTTTTCATTCAATCAGAAGATGCCTTTTTATTTGATTTGAATCTTAATCTTTGATCTTGAAGTTTTGATTTGAACTGTAAATGTCTTGATTAAAATTTTCCTGCTGAAAGAGTTGCATCCTATTCAGCGAGTTTATAATAATTTTCTTTATTATCATGATGTAATATTCAACATCTACTGCTTAGCTGGGAATCACAGAAGACATTACAATGTGCTGCTTGTGTACCACTTTGTACTTCAGTGACCAGATCAGTGATCTACACTTGACAAATAGATTCCATCTTGCTGTATGTCCATGTCATATTATTTTCAAGTTACTAAGAAAATTTTCTGTTACAGTTCCTAAATTTTTCCTCTCAGAAACAGCTCCTGTTTCACTTTTTTTTATGGCCTTCACTTGCTTAATCCCAAAAAAATTGCTCAAACACCTTGCTGGATAGAACAAAAGAAGAAAGAAATTCAATAAACGACAATATCCCCCTCTTATTAGTGTGTCCTTTTATTTGATCTTTGTGAAAGCATTCCAGCACTAAGGTTAGATCCTGTGTCACTTTATTCTTACCCTCTCTTTCTTGATTAAACTTTCCCCATTTTAGTCAAATTCTGTATTTCCCGCCCCTTACGCTTATCTGCTGCTATTTTCCCGCCAATTTTATCTACGAGACGCAAAGAGCCTGGGAGTATGTGCGTTTCAACATGGCTACTGGTGAGAACCGAGTATAGCGGAGGTTAAAGACATATTTTAAGACAAATCACCCACGAATACTTCGTTTCTGATATAAAAAACCTTTAAGAACAAATTTTTCTTTATTTCCATGCCCAAAAAGGGAAGAAAAGAGGTTACAAATGCAGCAAAACATTGAAAAGCTGGCCATGCTTCACTTTGGCGACGTTATGGAGGTTTCCCAAAGGTAAACTTAACCTCAGAATATCTACGAGTACGATCTCTTTGATGATTTGGCACGTGATTTCTTGTTCTGGCAAGATTTGCTTATAACCCCATACTTCATTATGCATACAATTCTTGGACAAAAGAAAACAAAGGCAAAACAACAGATTACCTTTGGGACTTCGGCTTTTTTTTTATTGGTATGGGGTTATACGGAAATCTTTCCCTTGTTCTTGCTAAGTGATCTGTTAACTCGGTACAATCTCACTGTTAATTAACAGACTGTTTTTTCGGGTCACTTTGTTCCGTAAACTTCAGCCTGGTTGACCAGGGTTGACATATGATCGCAGACGATCGCACTCGATCACCAGCGATCGTCTGCGATTATATGTGAACAGCTCTGCGATCGAGTGCGATCGCGATCGCAGGAATAGAACCATGTTCTATTTGTTTAATCGGTTGCGATCGTCTGCGATCAAGTGCGATCATATGTGAACAAAGTTCTGCGATCATGCGATTGGAATGTGTCCAATAATGCTATGCAAGCGGCATGATACCATGACAACCAGTTGTTTATCAACTTTTACACGAGCGTGTGTTTTGACAAGATGGAAGGTGAAATTGACACGGAGCAGTTTAGGAAGAAATTAGAAAATATGATTGTTTGTTCAATCGCTTTAGCAAAGAATCCTCTCTTTCTTAATTAAGACTTTCTGCACCAACAAGTGAACTTTCTTCTTTGATCTGGCAGCAATTCTCTGTTTAAGTAAAGACAACAGAAGCAGAATGTTAACACCTATTAAAAGTTCAGTGTCCTTTGCATTTATGTTGGTTGACTGAAGTTACATTGTATTGCCACTGAATGTTAACCCAACTACTCGGTTGTCACAGATCGCTGCGATTGGCTGTGATCATATGTGAACATGCGATTCGCAATCTTCAGTTGAGTTATTTCAGGGATCATGCGATTGCCTGCAATCGTCTGTGATTATATGTGAACCAGGCTTTTACTCCAGCGAGAAATTTCAACCTCTGCGGACTCGGACATGATCACGGACATGTTGGTCTGTTGTTTTAAACATTAATGGATAAAGTTTGCAGTATCTTGTCAAATAATCCCCAAGGTAACACTGAGGAAATAACAACATTTCAACTGTGGCTTAGAGTCTCCTATGTTCTCTGATTATGCTTTAATTAATTCAAGCCAATCTTTGGTGGGTTTTACACCTATGGCCATAAATTAAGGCCTTCACATGGACTTGATTACTTTCTGTTATCAATTTGACATATTAGATACACAGTTTTAACTTATTTCACATTTAATTTCAAATAGGACAATTAAATCATGGGAAATTAGTTAGTCAACTCTTAACAGGTTGAAAATAGGACACAAGATGAATGTCTTAACCCCAGGACCCCATAAAGTGACTGGCATCTATTTTCTCCTAATGATATCACCCCTACTGAATTGCACATCAAGGTCATGAGAATGAAGGAATTGATCATAAACTAAAGAAGCTCTTTTAGGATATACACGTATCATCAAAGTTGAAATGGTAAATTGGCCACCGTAATGATTACAAAAGCTGACGTTTTGAGCGTTAGCCCTTCGCCGGAGCGAAGAAGCTCTTGTTTGTAAACAAATTCTCCTTGTCTGCACCTTAGGAAATGTATAGAGAACAGTGATGGGTAACAAGTCCTTGTCTGCACCTTGGGAAATGTATAGAGAACAATAGAGAGAATATGCATACTAATGTTTGGGTATGAAGGGTGAAAAGCAATATTGATGGCTACAAGTGTTTGACAGTTTCCTTTATGATAGTTATAGTGAGCTATTGTTTCAAAATACACCACAATTAAAACCTCATCTTAGCAAAGAAACGAGCAGTCTTCAGATCACAAATCTGAAATAATTTGGGACATTCCTTGTTTAGGATCCCCTAACCCCCATGGAAGATAGTATTAAATTGTTGTTGATACCTTGAAAGTTTGCATCCAAGGGGTTCAAAATGTTGCTCCTTGTTACGTTACCTTTTGAGGGGGGGTAGATAAAACATTGAATGCTGGTTGAGAGGATTGAGAAGAGCTATTGTTATGGTGGAACTAGTTTTAATTAACAATTATTCACTACTTCATGACAAGGATACACAAGAAGGCCCTTCTTTGTTTTGAGACTGGGACCAAGTGTCACAATCAGATTCATGAAATTGTCAGCCATTGTCAGCAAAACTGCATAAACAGCATGAAAGCTAAATGAATGTCATGCAAATAAAAAATAAAGTGTAAGTGACAGTTTTCAACTCCTCTTTCTTTTTTATCAACCATGGATTCTTTTCCAAAAGCTACTAACAGTAGTCAAGGTAGGGTTCTGCTAATCTATCCCCTGTGGGGATGCATAAGTCAGAGTACCTTTACTTCTGAGGTGGGAAACAGAAGTCAGTCCAGATGTGCAAACTCGGTCAGTACACAGCAAGAAAGGTGGGAAATTTAAATCGAATAAATTTTTCAGAGAGCAATTTTTCTCAGGATTCCTTCTACCTTGATATCAGCTTCTTGTATCTTGGAACATGTTATCTAAAAACATCTCTGAGACATTTAGTTTCCTGCTTAATGTAAAATCAGCTGAGAAGCTACTGCACAAACACAGATTAAAAACAACAACTTGCTTTGTTTTGTATTTCAGCCATGGTGTTTGAAAAGGTAAGGCCTAAGTCAGGGAGGCACCTCAGATGAACTGTGGTTATAAGAAAGAGTATTTTTAGTGAAGGGGTGCAGGGGAGACCTAGAGGGGAGGGAGATCCAAAAAATATAGTTATACAGGGTGTGTTTGTAACTATGTACCTACAGAATGAAATGGAGGGCACAGAAGACCCGTATTTCTGCTTTCTAAGGAGTAAAAACCATGTTTTTTTATTGCTGTTTCATAAAAGGTGATTGTATGGTAGAACTGTTTTCTTTAATTACCAAAACAGTACTGCTACAATTCAAAATAATTTCTGAACAGCACAGATATCGATGGTGTACAAAGGGTTGTCAATTCGTTTTTATTATGTTAGTGTGTGGTACGTGCTGAATGAAATACATGTTCATACAAAGTATTCAGTGACTAATACATAAATAGAAGGGAACTAAATGGTGGAAGCTTACAAATTATCTTTGCATTTCTATGTAAACCACATAGTGTATAAATTGCCATGGTATAATTTCATGTGAAGACATTTTTCTGTCCCATTTTGTCTTAACTGGCAGTGGGTGTGGGCATTAAAAAAGGATCACCTGCTTTGTTCTGTGAGTACTACCAATGGAGTGGAAAGGCAAAATAAATCCTTCAAGTATGAATACCAGGAAGGAAACAGAAGGGCCAACCTGAGTACTATGGTAACAATTAACAATTATTAGACGAGGTTGAGCAAAATATCGTGATTTGTGTGTGGCGAGCAGATCAATTATTAGCCTAAGCCGAAGGCTGAGGCCAATAACTGATCTGCGAGACACTGACAAATCACGATATTTTGCGATAACCGAGTTTAATAATTGTTTTATCATTCGATCACCGAGTTTGTTTTCAATTTTTTGTGGGAAGCGGCAAGAGAGTTTGTTTTCAATTTTTGGGGGAAAGCGGCACTGCTGCCAGAAATCAAATGGTTTCCTTCTCAGTTAAATAATTTATTCTGTCGACTTTAAATTGTACGTACATGTGATCCGGGGAGGAAAAGGGAGCTTATTAATCCACTGGATGACGTAGACCGTATAAATGATTTCTGGTTTTCTTCCGCGGTTTTCTTTAAAGCGGTTTGTGCCATTGCTGGAGCGGGCTTATCTCCGAATGTGAGCACTGTTTTTATGTAAACATCAGGTTCTCGATGGGTTTCTAAATTTCGCCTTAAAAATCGGTGGACATGCTAATCTTGAACTGGAATCAATATTCGATAGTACATCTTGGAGATGTCTCCGAGCAAAGCGACTTCCCTTTCTCTAAACCTTAGCAGCACCCCAAATAAACTGTTTAGTGGGTCTGGACCTTTCATCCAGTAGTCGTTGAGCTTATGACCTTGGAAAACAGACGAAGAGTTGAACACTATTCGTACGGGTGTACTTTTATTTTCCGGTCTCAAAATAGCATGGTGTGGAATGTAGTGGACTGGGCCCTTAAATTCCTCTAGATCCGCTTGCGCCAGCTTCCTGCAGAAGTTCATATCGAGCATTTTTCTTATTTGTTTGTCATAGGACTCGCCTTGATCTGGACTGGACTTCAGGCGGCGCTCAGTTGCCTCTAATCTTTTTAATGCCAGCGACTTGTCGTCGGGAAGAAGGTTCGGGTTCCTTCTCCACGGATACGGAATGATCCACTGCGCTCTGACTTTCTCGCAAGAACTGCTTATCACTTCAGCCTCCTCCCTTTCCACTTGAGTCCAGCTTATCGGCGTCACATACACATGGTTTCACTTTGACTCCCATGGTTTCTGTTGTCCAGAAGTGTGTCAGGTCAACTGGCGCTGAGTGCTTCACAAGGAGTATTCGACTGCTTGACGGAACCGATCCTGTGGGACCTCCGAACACTACCCACCCCAGGGGCGTCTTCCTTGCAACGATTTGTCCGACTTGCTTCGTTTGACCCGTATGAATATGCGCATGGTCTCTACCGATCAGCACGTCAATCTGTCCTTTTCCTCTATGGATCTTTTCGTTTGGTACACAAAGGAGGTCAGCAAGCTTTGATGTTTGAACAGCGGTGACATCATCTCCAATACTGGGGAAAATAATAGCTTTTACTGAATACTTCCGGGTGTCGTCCAAAGCATTCACAGGAACTCGATATTCCTTCGTTTTAATCGTTTCCTCTCCACCTCCAACTTTAGTTATGGTGACTGACGTATCCCTGCCCTTCAGCCCTAACACTTCAGCTGTGTCGTTGCGAATCAAACTGATTTGCGCTCCGGTAGCGATCAGAATATTGCCACGTTTGAAGACTCCGTTTTGGCCACAAAGGTTTGCGGAGATTACAGGCAGAAGTGCTCCTTGACCTTCCGTGAATGCGGCTATTCCTGCTCTGATCACATGACTCTTATGCAAAAGTGGATGATGGAAGTGTTGGCACTGTTCTCCCCTCTCTGTGTTGGCGCAGCGTTCTTTACGACTGCAGTTTTCCAATCTGTGCTCTCTGCCGGCTCTCTTCAAACACCCGAAACAGACGTGATTTTCCTTGGCGGTCTTGATTCTTTCGTCAACGCTCATTGCGGCAAACTGCGGCCATTGATCTGGCCAGTGAGTGGATGTCCGACATAACTAACATTTATGCCAGGTTGAATTACTTCTAATGCTGCCTTCGGTTCGTACGTAATGCACTGAACGGTTGTTGCTTGCTCCGGTTCTGAGTGGGGCTGTTGCGCGCATACGCGACTTCATTTCTACAGTCATCCATTCCATTAGACCCTTAAGTGTTGCCGCTTTTCCCTCTCGCTCCAGATGTCTAGCCCAAATCTTGCGGTCGTCCGCACACATCTTTTGTTCGATAACTGACAACATGTGATTATTGTTCATGTCACCGGGAACACCCACTTCCCTTAACGTGTTATAGCACCTATTGACTAGATGCACTAAATCACAAAATCTCGCATCCTCCCCATTTTGCAGAGCACGAAACTTAACTATATCTTGAGTGATTGTATCTGAAATAAATCTAGGATCTCCATAGATAGTGTCTAAATACTGCCATGCGGCCTTGTAATCCGTTCCAATTCCCTTTATTAGATCAAGAGGCTTTCCTTGGAGACAAGACCGCGAAAGGTGATGGCGTCTCGATCTGAGTACCTATCTTCGATGGCGTGTTTAAAATCAGCCTTAAAAATGACATACTCTCTAACATCCCCGGAAAACTTTGGTAGCTTCGGTTTTATGGGTCGCACTTGGCAAAGTTTGGTGTGAATGTGGTCACTTTGGTGTAAAAATCTGTCATCGGGGCACATTGCCTAATGCAACCCTAACTTTTCCAGTTCGCAAAAACTTTTAAAACCGGCCAAAACATCAAAGACGCCGTAGTGCTTGGGTGGGGCAGGTAGATTTCGGAAAACTCTGGCTAAACAATAGCTATCACAGCGGTAACTGTCATCGCTTGTCAGTAAACAGCAAACGACTCGACTGGTCGCGGAACTGACCAGGCATATGGCGCTCGTAGTAATCTTCGCTGACGTCGATTTCTCGCTCTCATCATAGCGGCAGTCAAAACAGTTAAACAGGCGTTAACCCATCTTTCATAGATCATACGAAAGACAAAAAAGTGCTCGTGATTTAACTGATTAAGAAGAATAAGCATCACCGTGATCGTTATTAACAATGCTTCAACGGGACGCATTTTTTTTAACGTTTGTTTTCCTTTTTCAGCTCACTGCTCTCTCCCCATAGCACGTCGATAAACATGTGTCTGGTTTATCAAAGTGTCATCACTGACATTTTTTTCACCTAGTGCGACCCTGATAGTTGAAACCAAAAGTTTGCTTTCCGGTTGCGGTTTCAAATTTTCTGGGTTTTTTTTCCGGAAAAGTTGAAAACTTTGCCCAAGTGCGACCCATACCTATCACTGGGAGTTACTCCTTGAATGCCGCCATCATTAACACTGCCATGGGTGTCGGAATTAATAACCACAGGACCCATGGGGATGGCGTTTTCACCGCCTTTAACAGGACCGCTATCGGAAGCCTGTGACAACTGAACAGCTGGGATTCCGATCTCATGTTGTCCCCCATTTTCTTTCAATTTCTCTTTCGTTTCGACCAAACTGTCCAAGTACATATTTGCCTTTATTTTCTGCCTTAAAAAGTTTTCTTGGCATTCAGACATCCAGCTCTCAGCCTCTTCAAACTGTTCATCATCGTCAATCATTGCAGTGTATTCTACATGCTTCGTAATTAACTTATCATACGCTTCTCTGACATCTCTTACCTCACCCTCTGGTCTCTCAACATCAAGTAGGCTCCCTCGTTGACATATGTAAATGATGTAGACGGGTATTCTGAAGTTGCTCCGGCTCGTTAACTTCTTCCCACATCTAGTGAGAGTTGCTTTCGCTTTTCTTCGTATCTTCTTCCCTTCCTTTAACTCGTCTTCCATTGTTTTGCACCACGTGCGGCCAGAACCAATTTATCTTTTTCTCCAACAGTCCAAAGAAATCTCTTTAAGAAGAGAAATCCAGGATTAAAAAAAACCGCTTAAATCAAGTAAAATCGGTAAAATAACGACACCAGGAGCAAGCAACACACGTATGGAATAAGGTAAGCCATTTTTATTTAATATTTTCACTTTTAATTATCTCTATGGATATCTTGTAGAAAATCCCATACAAATCTTTATAAATCGATATGCAAATTGTGTTCCTTTTGTGGTTCTCAAAGAGAGCTTGGGCCGCCTGTGTTAACGCGTTGCGCGATCTTAAGAGGTTACTAATCCCAAGTGTATCATGAACTTAATGAAAAAGGAAATTAATTGTCAATCAATTATGACTCATATCTAATTATATACTTTTCTCAAAGAAACAGTGTCAACTGTTAATTAACAAAATGTATGCCTTCAAATGGCTAAAACTTCCAGGAACAAGTTCACAGTCTTCAAGGATTTGAAATCCGAAAATAAAAGGGAAAATGTATTCATTGATGAATTAGCTTTAACACAATCTCTGAAAGTTCACTTTAAGAGTTAAAAGTGCAGTTTTAAAAATTATTAACTGTCTGATGCGTGTTAGGTTGCTCGATACTTAGCTCATTTAGAATATGCTCTTCCTGAGAGGCTGTGAGAAGTAGTTGCGGTGCACTCTCAGCCACAGGAATCGTAGAGGTTGCCGTAATGGTTGTTACGGTCCTCTTGTTGTTCAACGATTCTGGATAATGTTTACACACAAGAGCGACCACAAGAGTGTGGTTACGATTGCGCATGAGCAGAATATTATTTGCAGCAAAAACGGAGTTAGACGGTAGTACGCATGAGCAGACCATTTATTGTAGGCAGTTATTTGCAGGTCACGTGGTGGGCTCCCAGCCAATGAAAATGGGGGGAAAATCTATCGAATGATAATTATAATTGAACAATTCCTGTCAAACAAATATACTAAGTCTTACAATGATTTTGGTGACAGTTTCATCACAGTATTGAAAAAATAATGGGTAATACTGCAGCGTAAGTACAATACTATAATACTGTAAAAGCTTCTCTTTTTGTACCTAGGGCTCCTTTACTTGGGGCACATGACTGACACACAATTCTAGGGTCCTTTAAAATTACCTCATTTTCTATACCAGGGAAAATTCTCATAGTTTCACCCCCATCTGGAAATCATCTTAAATATAACCTCTTAATTACTTAACAAAACACCTCTGTTCTCAATAGAACAAGGGTCCCTTTTTTACTATGATTAGACATGATTACAGAAAATAATTAACGCAAAACTCAATACAATTTTACAATGCAGGTACATTGAGGAAAACACAAGGTTTTCCAACAACTACAAAGGGTATGTCCCGGAGATGCCATCCTACCTACACAACTCTCACGTTTCACCCTGACAACCACTCAGTTAAATCCATCATTCTTAAAAACTTTAAATTACTTCAAAACGATCCAGAGACAAGCACTATCTTTTCGCAGCCTCCGCTCATTTCATTCAAACGCGACAAAAACATAGGCAATTTTTTGGTCAGAAGTTCTTTTCAGACTAATGAACAACTAGGCACTTTTAAATGCGCTCGTGCACGATGCAAAACGTGTCCTTTCATTCACAACACTGATAAAATATCGGGACCTAAACGATCCATTAAGATCACCGATCACTTCACGTGCACCTCCGCCAATGTAATCTATTGCATAACTTGCACTTATTGCAAAAAGATATACATCGGCGAAACAGGCAGAAGACTAGGTGACCGATTCCGAGAACACCTTCGAGACGTGGAAAGGAATGACAAGGACACATCGAAACCAGTCGCTAGACATTTTAATTTACCTAATCATTCTAAGCAACATATGGCAATCTGCGGTCTTTCCTTACAATTAGGTAGCACGGAAAGCCGTAAAAATCTTGAACAAAAGCTCATCTTTCAAACCGGCAGTCTAAATCCCACAGGGATCAACGAACGCTTTTCATTCCACTAATTTATTCTTGTTTTTCTCGTTGCCGTGTTCCCACCAATAACGTAGCTCCATTTTCTGCCTTTAAAAGCACACACAACCCACAATTCCTCTATTCACTCCAACGAAGGGCTAAAGCTCGAAACGTCAGCTTTTGTAATCGTTACGGTGGCCAATTTACCATTTCAACTTTGTTGACATATCCAAATTATTTCCTTACCCCCACCGACGCAGCTCCAAACAGTTTCTTTCGAAACTATCAGCCTACCTACGCAACAGACTGTGCCATGTGATACAGTGCTGTTTCGAGAGGAGAAATTTAGCAAAATCCATCCCCTCTCATCATGTGATCGCTGTAGTTGAAGGTCACTTTGAAGTTCACAGCCAAACAGCAAAGGTAGATGTGTGGTACAAAGTTTACTTTGGTGGAAATGATACAACACTATCATGCACATGTAAAGAATGGCAGTGCCTTCATCTTCCTTGCAAACGTATGTTAGCAATATTGCGACATAAACCTGACTGGGGTTTTGAGAAACTGTGTGAAGCATAAAAGAATTCTCCCTTTTTCAGGCTTCATGAAGATCTTGTCCTTTCCATCAACAATTTAGAACCAGTAGCAGAATTTCACAAAGAGGAGGGACTGACAGCTAGTTCTGAAGAGAGTTACACCGTCATGAATTATGATAAAGAAAATATTCCCCATTCCTACCGTTTTAAGAAGACAGTAGCAGCTCACTGCAAAGAACACGTGAGCCTAGTGAAGTCTTTGACCTACATAGTTGATTATACTTGGCTGAGCAAATTAGAAAAAGCCTGGAAAACTTTGTCATGAGAATGGAGAAATCAGCACCAAAGGCGTCCGATGGTGTCATTCTAGAACATAAGGAGTCATCAAAACCTACATCCAAGAATGTGCGAAAAGCTGTGCCAAAGAAAAAACTTTTACAGAAACGTCTACCCCTTACAACACACTAGAGTAAATATTCAGGAAGAGTTGGCCAGGTGGCAAACAACTTGACACCGGGGTGGTATGTGGACGCATTTAAGTCTACTAAAAGTTCTAAGCAACAAAAAAGTTTCTGGAGAAAGAAATATTCGGGGACTGTTTTCCAGAACATTGGCATCTAATCCCTCCATTAAATAATTCACCAAGTTCACTGTTGCAGAACAGCAATGAAGGTGTCACTATGATAAATGAAAATTCTGTAGACCCAGTTACAATATAACCTGCCATAAGAAAAATACCAAAAGATCAGCCTAAATAATTATGTACTCCTCTTCAAATACCCAGACCTTTTCCAACTGAAACAGGCAGAATTACTCAAGGGGCAAGCAGCTTGAAATAAGGGTTGGATATGGAACTGAAATATAATGTCAGATGCAAATTGGCCAAAGTAGACAAAGACTGAAGGGATTTGTCCTCCACCACCAAGAAATGACAAGGACGATAAAGTTATAGATGAGAACTCTCCAGATCCTGCTGTATGGGTAGATCACAGAGATGACACCTTAGGAAATAGCTTCAAACTTTATGCTGAGAGCAAATACCTAATCTTGGACCCTAGAGGATGGCTTGATGACTCGGAGGTGGAGGCTGCACCAAACTTCTTGAAAATCTCCACCGATTGATGGCTTGGAAGATCATCCATAATTGGCAATTTGGTCACCCCTTGCACAAGTGAATTTGTACAAATAATTAATACTGGCATACATTGGGTATGTATCAGCACGCCATCCTGCCCTGTTGTGTCGCATCTCGGGCCCACCAAGACAAAAAAGACTAAGAAAAGTAAAAAAAGACAAAAAAATTCGACTCAATTCATCACTCCTCAAACACTCGATTTTTCACTCCTCGAAAATAGTGTGTCTAAAGTCTGATGCACATCTTTTTTTCATTTTATGAACATCCCATGTCCAATGGAGATGCCATCCTACCTTCTACACCTTGCCAACTCAGTGGAAACAAGAACACAAAGAAAAAGTAAAAGAACAGAAAAGACGTTGCTGTGAAAAAAAAGCCATGCGTAAACATCTGGTGAACTGTCTCGAAGCACTGGAGACGAGTTTCCAACGACAGGAAAAAGAGTGCCAATTGTTCTCCCAGTTTCAAGCAAGGCTGTTCCAATCTACTGTGCTTGTCGACTTCCAGATGACATTGCCAGGTATGTCCAGTGTGATAGCCAATGCACTGAATGGTACCATGAAAATTGCGCTAACATTCCTCAGTCTGTGATCCGTGACGCAAACAAGAGGTAGATGCGTTTTGAATGCATAAATGAAAAGAAATAGTTTCAATAGCTCTGAAGTATTCTGTGAAATTTCC
This sequence comes from Stylophora pistillata, assembly GCF_964205215.1. Taxonomy (NCBI): domain Eukaryota; kingdom Metazoa; phylum Cnidaria; class Anthozoa; order Scleractinia; family Pocilloporidae; genus Stylophora; species Stylophora pistillata. Next base: position 28,199,821 of record NC_142519.1, on the reverse strand, counting down.
ATGTAACGTTAGAAAGAACTGTGTTCGGAATTGTTCTTAATGATATCAAAGCACAAGTCTAAAGTGGACGATTGCTTTGAGCAGTTACCAAATGATGAAGAGAAATCAAGAAATAAAGTGTGTTTCTTTTAGCTACTTCTCTTTACCGTATCTTTGATTCACTCTGTTGACACTGTTGACAGTAGGTCTCCCAAATCATGATTATTTTCATGCCAGAAATGCAGTACAGCCTCCTCCCTTCTGAGATTTTTCTACCCTTTGAAAAGGGGAGGTCTTATAGAATTAGTCTTCATTAAAAAAGGGAATCAGGAATTTTCCACCAAGAAATTGAATTATCTCCTTTGACCCCCAACCAACTTCTCCAATATTTCGGACCTGAGGCCCGTTTCTCGAAAGTCCCGGTAACTTAACGGGCCCTTAAAGCAGTTCTGTTTTCGTTCAGGATGGGGATTTCAAAAGTTTTGAAAATGATACAATAAACCTATCAGCTAAAGAAACAAAAAGGACTGGTTTGGGTGCCAGAACCCGCTTTCCTATCCTTTAAATTTTGATTTTAAGATTTTAAAACATGGCTTCGGGCTCGTTAAGTTACCGGGACTTTCGAGAAACTTTCTAAAAGCGGGTCCCATGTCCCTAAATGGAAGAGCAAAAAGGATCAAACGTCAGAGGACGCAAGTCAGTCAAAACATTTTACCTTTAACATTTCTTTGCACTCACATCAAAATAGAAAGAAAGACAAAAATTTATATCGATATATATATATAGCTACAAAAAAGGTCGTCCAATCCATGCTTAACAAGAGGAAAAACGAGATGGTCCTTTTTTCCAATATCAAAATCTAAGAAAGGGAATAAAGGTAAACAGCCTCCTAATCTATGTTACACAGGAGATGAATCACATGGCTCTCTACCCCAAACACACAAAAGAAAAACCCGTTAAATCACATTTCGTAAAAATGATCATACTATTCAAGGGACCTCTGATCTGAGCCACACGGGGAATAAAAAGTCTGATCTAATTTTTTTTCTTTTTTTTCATTTCAGAGTTCAATTTACTGAATAACATCGACAACGAATAAATCCTACTCTCGTAATTGGACAATTATCTCGGGCCCACCACCGAAGGTAAAACGAAAATATTCCGCTCTTTATATCACTTTTTACTCAAGTCACTAGCTTCTGTTGTGCTTATTTTTTTTCTTAAGCTCTCATTCATTGATGCATCAAAATAAATTGAGCAAATTGTCTTGCTCACAGGGCTAGAGAGCGACGGCCGTCTTTTGAAACACACTTTTTTGAGAATTTAATTTGATTATTTCGACAGCATCTCGCGCACACTTCCGATTACATTTCATTCGCTTCCTTCATTAGTATCTCGCACACTTGAAGTACTTTTAATTCGATTGTTTCATCAGTACATCGACCCTGTAAGGATTCTCTTTCACTCGATTGTTTCTTTACTATCTCGCGCACTTAAAGGATTCTGTTTCATTCGACCGTTTTGTTAGTTTCTAACGCACTCTTTGGATTCTCTTTGATTCGAATGTTTCCTTAGTTTCTCACGTACACTTAGGATTATATTTCATTTGCTTATTTTGTTAGTATCTCGCGCGCACTTAGGATTCTCTCTCATTTCATTGTTTTCTTACTATTTCGCGCACTTTCAGGATTGGATTGTTTCTATGGTATCTTCCGTAAGCTAAGGATTACATTTCATTCGATTGTTTCGTTAGTATCTTGGGCACGCTTAAGATTACATTTCATTCGATTGTTCCTTTAGTATCTTGCGCGCGCTTGGGAATTTCAAACGATACTTTCGTTAGTATCTTGCGCGCGCTTAGGATTACATTTCAAACGGTAGTTTCGTTAGTATCTTGCGCACGCTAAGGATACCAATTAATTAATTAATTTTTTATTTTTTTATTTAACAATTTGCCAAAGGCAGGTAAATTTTCAATAGGACAAGGTTTTCCCCTTCTAGGTAAATTACCTTACCCTTTCCCCTAAAAGCAGACAAAATTGAAAAGCAACCTACCTACTAGCCCCCATGCTAAAAAAAGCAAACAAAAACAAAACAGTTGGTTAACATGTACAAGAATTAAGAGTATTGCAGCGACGACATTTTACACAAACTAATTTAAAGGAACGGATGTCGTCTTGATTGAAAAATTTGCTAAGTCTTACATAAAAGAAAGATTTTAGTTTTTTTACGAAAGGCGGTAGTTCCTTTTCTGCTCTTAGGTTATCTGGTAGGGCGTTCCATATGTTATAGATTCTTACAAAAAAGGAATCTCTATAGAGTGAGGTTTTAGCTTTCTTATTTTTGAGAAAAAGACCAGAGGTGCCACGGCGCGAGCGTCCGTTTCTTTTCGGATCAGTTAAACCTAATTTGCATTTTTAAAAAAAGAAAATGTTTAGATATTCCAGCCAATGGTTTAGGGGAAGTTAGTTCAGTTCTAATAGACGTTCCTTGTAAGAGAGGCCAGGATCTTTGCATATGAATCGTGTGGCTCTGCGCTGGATGTTTTCGATCTCGACCATTAATGTGGGAGATTGGGTAGCCCACAATTGAGGCGCGTAGCAGAGATGTGATCTTACCAGTGATAGATATAGGGTATTCACAAGGTCTCTTTTGAGGTCTCTTATACAGATACGTTTAATAAAACCCATCGTGCGACTTGCTTTTGCAACAACTGAAGATATATGGACTGTCCATTTCCGGGTCATTACTTACAATAACTCCCAGATCCGTAGCAGATTTGACAACATTAAGTTCAGTTTCCAATATAGAGTACCATCTTTCTGGGCTTATCCGTTTTCTTGATATTCTTAGATTTAAGCATTTCGGTGGCTGGAAATAAATTTCATTAGTAAGAGACCAGTTGGTTAGACCATCAAGATCTCCTTGGATGGCAGTAAAATCACTGTTTACATTTTGGATTACTTTAAGTAATTTGGAGTCATCCGCGAACATTGCTAATGTACAGTGACTTATTGCTGTTCTGGTAACACAACGTATTTATACACGGCTTCACAGCTTTACACAGCATTTCGTTTTCACGGCTTTCGACATGCATCGTTCTACAACTCTTGCAAAGAAACTATATCAAAACGAGAGTCACGTGACCCTACAAATATTATCGCAGGGTACTCCTACAAGTCACGTCTGTCCGGTTTCTTACTTAGTCTTCCTGTGCGGGTATAACGGGCTGTAACAAT